>NC_080171.1:112102092-112203632 GCF_950295315.1 Erinaceus europaeus | reverse complement strand
TGCTTGGCACTTCATGCTTGCAAGTCCAATGTTGTATCCACATTTTCTGTAGACACCTATTGAGGACACACAGACACTGTAGGTCAGTGTGTCCTCAATAGACCATGCTGTCACAGACATCACAGCTGGTCCCTGTCCACTTAAGGAGCTGGTACTAGCCTTCATTGCTTGCAGCAAAGAGCTATCCAAGAGACTCCATTCCCTACTTGCAGAAGAAGCCTGAGTGCAGAGATGAGACTCCTTCCCCCGGGGCCATATGAGAAAAGAGTGAGCTTGACTCTGTCGTCTGCTGATGTGGACTGTGTCCGGCACTCGTGACGCACAATGACTTCTGTACTGAGGAGATCTCTTCTAGCCCCTTTCTGCACCCTGTGGATTCAGCCTGTTCCCCCCCCCCCAAAAAAAAAAAAAAAAAAAGCTATAAGAAGGTAGTTGAGCCAAGGCATAGACTATGGAATTTGCAAACTTGGGTCTAAATTGTGAATTTGTGACTGGCCAGATGTTGAACCCTGCCAGAGACTTGACCTCCCAGCTGTGGTTTTGCCTTCTGCTAATGTGATAATGAGGTTTGGAATTCAGGGTAGCTTGAATACTCAATTCCTCAAGGACTGATGGACAAAACAATGCCTTTTTAACATTTTTATTATTTTTAAACAACCCAGCAAACAGTTTTGAGTCCTAAAATATACCTCTACCCAATTCCCACAATGAAGACCCCAGACACTGAAACAGAAGACTGGGAGGCAGTGATAATGCAATTCTGGCTAGAGTGCCATGAACCTAAGATTCCTTTTGGAATGAGTTCCACAGAAAAATCAAGGAGGGCTTAAGTAAAACAACAGACACTGGGCTTTAGCTGATTCTTAAAGAAGGCAGCAGAACTAGGTGCCCTGTACACTACACCTTCTTCACTTGTCCTTATTCCTTTATTTATAATCAAGCACAGCTAATCCCACCCTTATGCAACTGTTCCATTCCAAAAGGTCTTTCCTAACCTGAACTTTGCATGAGAAAAAAGCTCTACTGCTGTTTTAAAGGATTGCATTGGATTTAAAGATACAGAACTCTTGACAAAAACACAGTTTTGTATCTATTTAGGAACCGGCTCTCCCCTCCCCCAAGTAGATTACCAGCAGCGGGAGGGAGGTTTGGCCATTTACTGTTTCAATCTGCTCCTTTTGCCTTCTTGTTTCTAAGTAGGGTCTGCTTTCCAAATTTGGGGTCAAAATTGGGGTCAAACAGGGGACAGAAATTGAAGGCCCTGAGCTGGGTAGGGTTGTGCCCTGGGGTGCTCCCTGGGTGGTCTCTCCTGCTATCTTTGAGTGGCTTGTCCCTGAGATTGTTATGTGCTGTCCTTTGGGTCTTGTCCTGGTCTTCTAGATCAATGCTTCTCTCTCCCTTGTTATATCCCCCAAGCATTTATGCTTATGAATACATCAGCTTACTTCCCTACCCTGCCTACTTTGGGGGGTTCATCCCATGAGAATGCTCAGCAAGACACAAGCTGACAGGAGGATGAGGTCTTTGTGAATGTCTGTGACCCTGTATCCTTAAGCCCCTCTTCTGGTTGACGCATCTCCCCAGTACACTCATTCAAGGAGTCCTGGCTTGCCCTAGAGATTAGGGGAGGCAGTCCTGCTCCCCAAGCTTCATTACCAAGGCTTTCCCTTTGTTCTTCTCATGCTTAGCAAATGGTCTCTCTTCATCGGCTGAGACCTTGCATATACGCTGAAGATGAACTTTTTTTTTTTTGCATGGTCGCTCCATGTACAACAGCCCGGGGCCATCAGAATGTCTCCCACTCCCATCAAGGATCCGGGCTGTGTGACTCTGCTGGGCTTGCTGATAGATACCCCACTTCCACTCTCCCCAGTTCTTCTCCTCCTCCTCCTCCTCCTCCTCCTCCTCCTCCTCCATTGCTACCAGAATTATCACTGGGGTGACACTACATATCCACTGTTCTTGGAGGCCATTTTTTTCTCCTTCCTTCCTTCCTTCCTTCCTTCCTTCCTTCCTTCCTCCCTCCCTCCCTCCTTTCCTTCCTTCCTCCCTCCTCCCTCCTTCCTTCCTCCCTCCCTCCTTTCCTCCCTCCCTCCTTTCCTTCCTTCTTTCCTTCCTTCCTTCCTTCCTTCCTTCCTTCCTTCCTTCCTTCTTTCCTACCTTCCTACCTTCCTGCCTTTCTTTCTTGCTTGCTTTTATTTGACAAGGCAGAGAGAAATTGAAAGGGGAGGGGAGACAGAGAAAGAGAGAAAGAAAGATAGACACCTGCAGACCTGCTTCACCTTTTGTGAAGCAGCCCCCCTTGCAGGTGGGAAAGCGGGGGCTCGAACCCGGTTAGTACGTGCACTTAACTGGGTACACCACTGCTCAGCCCCACTCTGCTTCTTTTGTTCCAAATACCAGGCTTCTCCCATTTCTGGAATGCATTATTTCCAAGCCAACAGGCTGAAGCCTTGATCAGCCAGAGTCAACTGAGACACATGCTCCTGCTATGTGCAGGAGCCCCTCTGGCTCCACATGGAGTCCTTGATGTCCTTGTTGGGTGCATCCTTAGAATGTGTTCTTAGGACTTGGTGGCCCAGTGTCCCACCATCACTCAGCTTCCTTCTGCTTCATTATTCCACACGGGTAGTGTGTGCCTCCCTGACACATGTCTTTATGACTGGTAGTTAGCATCCGGAACAGTTATTTTTTTCTTTTACTTGCAGTTATAGTGGGGGTTCTACAAATCCACTGCTCCTGGTGGTCATTTTTTTCTACTTTATTAGATAGGACAGAGAGAAATTGAGAAGGGAGGGAGGGATAGGAAAGATAGAGAGACAACTGCAGACCTGCTTCACCAGCTGTGAAGTGACATTTCTGCAGGTGGGGAGCAGGGCTTAAACTGGGATCCTCACATGGTTCCTGCGCTTCATACTAAGTGCATTTAACCCGGTGCTCCACCTCCCAGCCTCCCTGACCAGTCTTCCCATCTGGTTCACCGATGCATCCTCAAGGCAGGGACAGTTAGTACTGTACTTACTGTAGATGCCCAGTGAGGAGCCGAGTGAAGGAATGCCCAGAGCTTCTGTGACACTGCCCAGTGTCAGGTACCAGGTGATGGACACTGATGAGTAGGTAGCAGGCTTGAGGGGGAGATCAGATCTCATGTGCTTCAGCTAAGCTCAAGTTCATTGATGATCAACCTCCCTTCCCATTTCTGACTCCTGTTTTTGGTGGCCATCCCTGGAGAAGTGGGGAAAAAAGAAATTCATTTTATTGGACTACTGAGAGGGGGGATGCAGCAGTACCAGGGACTGAGAGAAAATGAAAGAGTAGAGAAGCCAGATACATGTGCAGCCCACACACCTGAAAGAGAGCTTTTTGTCTAGGAAACCACCCGGGTGCTTACTTTTCAATCAGTTTGCTTTCCTCGATAATTTCCAAAGCAGCAACCACTTCCTTTCTTATCTCAGCAGCATGAGAAGTTCACATAAGTGTTCACCCGAGACACTCATGTGGCGGAGAGGATGAGTAGGTGGCTGAGGGGGAAGGGCTTTCTGCTGACCTTGGCCAGCTTTGCGAGAGAGTCCCTGGCTTGCACGATGAGTCAGATAGATGCAGCCTCGCTCAGCAGTTGGGTAGATAGATGGTTATCATGTACATTGTTACAAGTGAGCATGGGCTCTCTCTTTCTCTCTTTTTTTTTCCAAATAATCTCAAAGATTTTGCAGTGGAAAATCAGAATAATTAATCATAAAAATCATTTGAGGTGACCTTTTCTTCCTTGGAAGAGCTGGTGGTATTTCTGTCCCGGTTACTCTGGATTTGATGACACAGCTCTATTAACGCTAGACATTAGGTCTCCATTGGCCTGGAGAAAGGTAGGGGACATTGGAGCGGGCACTGGTATACCAATGCTGGCAAGGCAGTGGTTCAAGGATGCAGTGGTGGCGGTGGGGGGGCTGGGTGGTGGCACACCTGGTTAAGCACACATTCCCCAGTGCCAGGGCCCGGGTTCAAGCTCCTGCCCCACACTCGCTTCATGAGCGGTGAGGCAGATCTGTAGGTGTCTATTTTTCTTTCCTCCTATCGCTCTGTCTTCTTCTCTCAGTTTCTCACTGTCTTAGCTAATAAAATTAGCTAATAAAAATTATAGAGAGAGAGAAAAAAAAAAAGGAAAAAAAGGCTACTGGGAGTGGTGGATTATGCCAGCACTGAGCCCCAGCTATAACTCTGGTGGTGATTAAAAAAAATGTAGCAATGGAGCATTGGAGGAGTTTTCCTTGGGGTGCCCAATAGACCTGAGTTTTTATAAATAGTATGCTGACTCCAGACCCCTCACCAAATCCCAGACCTTTGCTGCTCACTTAGGTCCTCTAAGCAAAGCATTCACATTCTCTGTTGGGAATAATTGTCTACCCTGACAATCTACTCAATGCCGTCTGCCTTGAGTTGCATGTGCATATTGCTTAGGGGGCGCCTATGCTTTATCAGTGGCGGACACCATGCATCTGCCACCATCCCCATATAGGCTGCCTCGGCTCTTGGCACCATCTAACAATGGACTGAGCATTTTAATGAGGAAGTGGGCCAGATATGAGCAGAGCAGAAGGGTCCCTTCCAGCCTCCTGAGATTGTCGTGCTGAGACTTTTCTGCTAGTGTAGCCTTCTAAGAAGAACACAGGCCTTGTATATGGGAGGTGTTGTCTGTCCCAGGGAGGCCTTGGATTAGGGGAACCCACAGGCTGATGTGCCTTGGAATGCCCGCCCATTCAGAGGTCCTGAGCAGTGTCTGGGAGGCAGGTCTGCTCTCCTTGTTGTCTTTCTCTCTTCCAGAGGCCCTCTGAGACATTCCTAGCTGGCAGGTCAGGTTCTTGCCCTTGAGATTCAGCACTTGGTGTCTTTTCAGCATCTGCTCATTGTAAGCAGATGCTTCCCTGGTCCTTATATTGTTCTCACTCCTGCAGGTGGGGGCGGGGGAGCTCTGTACCACGGGAGCTGGGTCTGTCATACACACCTCCTTCTTCTGAGGTGTTTGAAATGCTTGTTCATGTCACCTGTGCATAACACAGTCTTCTTGTTCTGTGGCACCGTTGTTTTGCTTGCCCCATGTCAAGCACAGACCCCATGTCCCCACTGCCAGCCTGGTGTGGCTTGAACTTTTTGCCATCACTCCACCTAGAAATTGTCCTTGTCCAGGTAGACCCTTTCATAACCCTGGGCACTGGGTGTGAGACGTGGTCACTGGTTGGTACTTTGCTTGGGGAATAGGCCTCCAGGCTTGGGATGTCTCCGAGGTGCTCACAAGTGCACCAAAGTGTTGTTGACTGGATATCTAAAAAGAAAAATAGATTAATTTATTTTTATTAGTTACTTAATAGATCTACAAAACTGTATGATTTTAGGGGTAGCTTCACACTCACACATGGTGTAAATCATTGCACCCACCACCGAAGTCCTCTGTTTTCGTCAGTCCTTACTCTATCTACTCTAGTCACCACTATTCTCAGAAAGTCTGAGACAGGTTGATTCCCTTACTATTATTATCATTATTATTGCAGTTTTCCTCTTATTCTTTTGTTGGTTTAGTTATCTGTATTTCCCATATAAGTCAAACCATTTGGTAGTTGTTTTTTTACTTTTATTTATTTATTTTCCATTTTGTTGTCCTTGTTGTTTTTTCAATGTTGTTATTGATGTCACCTTTGTTAGATAGGACAGAGAGAAATGGAGAGAGGAGGGGAAGACAGAGAGGGGGAAAGAAAGATACAGACTGCAGACCTGCTTCACCGCCTGTGAAGCGACTCCCTTGCAGATGGGAAGCCACGGGCTCCAACCAGGATCCTTACGCCGGTCCTTATGCTTCGCGCCACATGCACTTAACCTGCTGCATTACTGCCCGACTCCCTTTTTACTTATTTTTTAAAAACATTATTTATTTATCTGTTATTGGATAGAGACAGAAAGAAATTGAGGGGGGAGGAGAGATAGAGATGGAAAGAGACAGAGAGACACCTGCAGCCCTGCTTCACCACACTCATAAAGCTTTCCCCTTGCAGGTGGGGACCAGGGGTTTGAACCTGGGTCCTTGTGCACTGCATTGTGAGCACTTAATTTGACGTGCCACTGCCTGGTTCCCGTCTTTCACTTCTTATTTCAGTTAGCATACTCACCTCCAGTGCTAGCCATTTTGTACTGAGCATCTAGTACCAACCCAAACTGATCAATGTTACTGGCCACCTACACTGTGTATCCATCCCTTGGTCCTCCCTTATGCTGCCATCTGTCCCCAGTAAGTCACAGACAAGTCTAGTCAGGATACCAAGAACCCTTCTTCAGGCCAAGAGCCATATTTCATTGATGTCCAAAAATCAAGGATGGTGATACTGAGCTGGAGAAAGCCCTCAGGTTGGTCTCTTGTGTGCTCTCTCTCTCTCTCTCTGCCTGCCTTCTATTTCCTCACCATCAGCTATATAATTAAGAGAGAAGAAATCAAGAACTGACCCTTAAAAGAAGGCCAGTGTCCACCTAATCAGCTGGGGCCCTAGTCGGGGAGTCCTTAGATTCACAAATAGACATGATGGGCCTAGACCTCAAATAAATCCCTCTCTCCATTGTTACTGGTCATGTCAATCAGGAACAACAGAATAGACGCCTTTGTGGGCCCCCATAGGACCTTGCCCTCAACTTGGATCAACAATGATAGAGAATGTTCCATCCTCCAAAGGGAGGCTGGACAATATACTCTATGCTATATCTGAGGAAGATGGGTTCTGAAATAGGGTCAGCCTGGAATATTCCTACACATGACCACAGAATGTGAGCTCAGATCTACAGGGATGCAGAGGTCACATAGGCTCCTAAGCTGAATATGGGCCCCAGATCACATCGAATGAATGGGGTTTACAGTCAACAATGTTTATACACCTTTCCCATATTTGGGAGCTACTCTCTTCCTTGATCTAGCTTTCTGGTCCTTTTTCCAGCTATGACATCATCTCCCCAGACAATAACTTGGATCTACCTGCATATCAGATTTAAGGCTCAGGGAAAACAAACAAACCAAAAAACTAGTATGACCACAGGCCCTTTGAAATATAACTAAAATAGGCCTACTAGCTATCTACAAAACAAAGAACCCCCCCCCAATTCTTCATCTGTACTATTTCAGCCTTTAGGTTCATGATTAGTCAACAATTTGTTTGGTTTTATAGGTTAACTCTCTTTTCAGCCACCAAGTTCCAGATGCTAGCGTGATGCCAACCAGACTTCTCTCAGCAGATGACCCCACCAATGTGTTCTGGAGCTCTGATTCCCCAGAACCCCACCCCACTAGGGAAAGAGAGAGGCAGGCTGGGAGTATAGATCCACCAGTCAATGCCCATGTTCAGTGGAGAAGCAATTACAGAAGCCAGACCTTTCACCATCTGCATCCCACAATGATCTTGGGTCCATACTCCCAGGGGGTTAAAGAATAGGAAAGCTATCAGGGGAGGGATGGGATATGGAGTTCCAGTGATGGGAATTGTGTGGAGTTGCACCCCTCTCATGCTATGGTTTTGTCAGTGTTTCCTTTTTATAAATAAAATAAAATAAGAAGCTAAGCTAATAGTTACATAGTAGAAGTTTTGGTGGCTATCAGAAATATTCCTAAGACTGAAAGATCCCCAGCAGAGTGTGTGTCTTATTTTGTGTGAGACCCCAGCCTTGAGCTCTGACACCACAGGGCAGTGCCATGACCTTCACTGGGGAAGTTCCATGTAACGTGATAAGTGCTGTGCTGTGCTGTGCTGTGCTGTGTCTCTTCTCTTTATGCCTGTCTGTCTGTCTGTCTGTCTGCCTCTCTCTCAAGAAAGAAATAGTTGACAAATTGGCTTAGGTAAACTGCTTACTGATACCTCACATGTGTAAGGCCCTGTATTCACTTGTTGGCACTATAAAAAGTAAAAAGACCACACCCAGCTGTCATAATTCAAGCCAGATATGTTTGAATATAAGTAACTATTTAAACTATCCAACATCATTCCATGGAATTACTTTCATGTACAGATTTTTCCAGAATGTCATAAGCTGTTCACACCCCTCAGGAAATTCCTCATGGAGCCCAGACTTTTCAATAACCTCAGACACATAGTATAGACTGTGTCATATTTCCCTGAAAGTGTCCTCCATTTTTTTAGAGCAACTTTTTGCCAAGAAGAAAGGTTGAAATGATACTTACTTCCCTGTATTTCTCATTTTGAATCCAACCTCAAAAGGTGAATTCACAATTGCTAACCCTCCACACTCCTGAGTCACAGAAGTGCAATGGATTTATACCTCAGTTTCCCTGCTTAGCATTTTTAAAATTCCTATTGAATAAAAAAAGTCTGCTCAGGGCTCAGGTCAAAAAAAAGGCCAGTGTCTGGGATTATTCCCATCAAATTGCCAAGGTTGGTGGTGACGTTGGTCCAGGGTCAGTAGCATGAAGAAAAGACTCAAAGAGGCTCTCTGGCAGTATTCTCTATCCATGCTAGCTTGGGGCGGGTGGGGGGGGGGGGAGAGAGAGAGAGACAGAGAGAGAGAGAGAGTGTGAGTGAGAGAGATAGAGAGAGAAGAGAGAGGGCCCCACCTTAACTGTAGCCGTGAAACTTCCCTGGACCCTGTCCACACACTGAGGCCATAGTCTAAACACTTGTGGTGTGTGAATAATTTCTCAAGTGTTGGCTAAGGGCTATGGGTTGCCAGCATGTGTCCCTAACCAAAGCTGTGCCATTGGAACCAGGTCATTTTCTGCTGTAAGGAAGAAGTGATGGTCGGCGCAGTGGTTACTGGGGTGGAAACAGGGCTTACACTCTTGGCTGGGAATGCTGGAGAAGTGAGCAGGCGTGAGGACTCAGAGCTAAACCTATCTGTGTAGTTAAGACCACTTTGTCTTCCAACTCATGACTATGGTGCTTCTCCCTCTTCCATTTTGAATTAAAAAAAACAACAACTTCTATCTGCACTTTAAAAATATCTAAACTGCTTAGGACTCAAATAGACACATTCACGCCAGTATTCATAGTGACTTTATTCACAGTAACCCAAAGTGGAAACAACCCAAGTGCCCACTGGCAGATGAGTGGATGAACACTGTGGTGAGCACCCGGGTATTAATTATGCTTCTTGCTGCCTGTATTTCAGATACCTGGACATCTTGGAGCCTTGCTGACCCTGGTAGAATGGTCCCTCTCATCACTGGTCAATGTTTAGAGACAGTCACTGACTTTCCTGTGAATGAAGCTTTACACTGGGCCTCTTATTTTATAATTTTTTAAATTACTTTTTTTAAATGTTTGTTGTTGGATAGGACAGAGAGAAATAGTAAGGAGGGAAGACAGAGAGGGGGAGAGAAAGACACTACCTGCAGACCTGCTACACCGCCTGTGAAGTGACCCTCCTGCAGGTGGGGAGCTGGAGACTCAAACCGGGATCCTTCTGCTGGTCCTTGCACTTTGTTATTGGAGGGTTAATGGTTTACAGTCAACAGTAAGATACAATAGTTTGTACACAGGTAATATTCCCCAGTTTTCCACATAACAATTCAACCCCCACTAGGTCCTCCTCTGCCACCATGTTCCAGGACCTGAATTCTCCCCAGCATCCCAGAGTCTTTGACTTTGGTGCAATACACCAACTCCAGTCCAAGTTCTACTTTGTGTTTTCCCTTCTGTTCTTATTTTTCATCTTCTGTCTATGAATGAGATCATCCCATATTCCTTCTTATCTTTCTGGATGATCTAACTTAACGTGATTCCTTTTCAATCTTCATCCAAGATGAGGTGAAGAAGGTGAATTCACCATTTTTAATAGCTGAGTAATATCTATCTATCTCTATCTATCTATCTATCTATCTATCTATCTATCTATCTATATACCACAATTTACTAGGACATTCATCTGTTGCTGGATTTGTGGGTTGCTTCCAGGTTTTGGTTCTTGCAAATTGTGCTGCTATTTGTGTCTGGGTCTTTATCTCCTTGTTTTACTTACGCAGGATCGGGTACTGGGTGACTCTGTGTACCAAAGTGTACAGAAGTCATTCAAACCAGTTATTTCCAAGTCTTAACCATTCAGCATTCCTGTTTCTCCTGGAAAAAAAAAACATGATAACATTTCTCACTTGCATCCCTACATCCTTCTGCCTACGAGTTCCCCTGATGCTTCCCCATGCGACCCTGGGTCATGTCTCCTGCTTCTTACTTCTTATGATTCATAATTAGAAAGAAAATCCTTCCCTTGGGATGGTTATTTTCATGTCTGTGTGCCTTCACATAATTAAAATAGATTCTAATTAAAAAGTGTACATTTAAAAACAATGGAATATAATTTAGCCATACAAAGGTTTGACATTCTCACCCCTGCTACATACAGCACAAGTGAACTGGAGGACATTATGCTAAGTGAGTCAGACCAGTAACAAATTGACATCTCTGTAGGATTCTTTTTTACAAGGTTCCTGGAGTCACTAACTTCATAAGGACACCAGGTAAATGGTGTGTGCTAGGGCCTAGGGGAGGGAGAGTGAGGAGCAATGTTTAAGATAGACTAAGTCTTAGTTTTATAAGGTGAGTATGGAAAGTTGTGGAGATCAATGGCTGTGATGGCCACACACGAGTGAGAATGTGCTTAGTATCATGGAACTGTGCACATGCAGGTAGTTAAGATGTCACTTTTATGCTGTGTCCATTTGACCCTAGTCAAAGTCACTAGTAAAGGAGTCTTTCAGGCTCCATAGGCTCTGATTCCTTGAAAGCAGGAGGAAGCCAAGCAAGTATCTTACAGCCAAGCAGGACCTGGCAGGGTTTTTTTTTTTTTTTTTTTTGGTGTTTTTTTTTTTCCTCCCCTCCTCTCCCCTTCCCTTTCCTCTCTTCCCCTCCCTTCCCCTCCTCTCCTCTCCTCTCCTCTCCTCTCCTCTCCTCTCCTCTCCTCTCCTCTCCTCTCCTCTCCTCTCCTCCTACTCTCCTCTCCTCTCCTCTCCTCTCCTCACCTCACCTCTTCTCTCCTCTCCTCTCCTCTCCTCTCCTCTCCTCTCCTCTCCTCTCCTCTCCTCTCCTCTCCTCTCCTCTTTTCTATTGAGACCAGGGTTGTTGCTGGAGCTTTTAGCCACATGATGAATCTACTTCTCTCTTCCTTCCTTCCTTCCTTCCTTCCTTCCTTCCTTCCTTCCTTCCTTCATATCTCTCTCTCTCTCTCTCTCTCATTAGATAGGATAGAGAGAAACTGAAAGAGGACAGGGAGATCGATAGAGGGAGAGAAATACAGTTACCTGCAGCCCCACTTCACCACTTGTGAAACATGCCCGCTGCAGGTGGGGTGTGGGGCTTAAACCAGGGTTCCTGCACTTGGTGACACACATGTGCACTCAGCTGGGTGTGCCATCCCCTTGCTACTTCTTTCTTGTTTTGGTAGAGACAGGGAGAAATTGAAAGGGAAGGGGAAGACAGAGAGGTAGAGACAGGGAGAAATTGAAAGGGAAGGGGAAGACAAAGAGGGAGAGAGACACCCCTAGTACTTTTCCACCACTTGTGATGTGGGGACTTCCTTGGGTGGGGACCCAGGGATTATGCATGGCAACGTGTGTACTCTACCAGACCCACCACCATGGTGGAGCCAGAGACGACCCGAACTGCCCCTGCGGCTACAGACAGACTATGACCCACATAGTCAATGACTGCCACCTCTCCAGATTCAAAGGAGGTCTCGAAACTTTACATCAGACTCAACCTGACGCTGTTGACTGGCTACGGAAGAAGGGCAAACGCTAGAAGAAGAAGAAGAAGAAGAAGAAGAAGGTGGGTTCTTGACTTTGAGGTGCTCAGAGAATGGGTGTCTAACTACAGCTAACCCACCACCACCACTCAGCTTTGTCCTTATTCACAACAACTGGCCGGCCAACCTTGGCTTTGCCGTGACTTGCGTGGCAGCTGAGAGGGTCTTCCTCCTTCCTAGCCCAGGCAGAAAGGCAATTGAACAGTGTGAATCCAAGGGTATCACAGCACACGGGGGCTCCTCTCTGAGGTGAGCATCCAAGTCATGCACTTGTGGGGAGACCAGGCTCTACTGAAGGCCTCTCCACACAGGCTTTCTGCCTTCACTTGCATTTGCACCCACCTGGAGGCATCCACCTCCCCTAAAGAGCCCACGTGGCTGCAGGATGTGCTCACCTCACGATTCCATGCCCTGTGAGAGCACCTGCCCCTTTGGTTGTGTAATTAGATTCTCCTAGGATCCAGATGAAACCACAGCTCCAACCTGAAAGGGAACGCCCTGCGCTGTGTCAGCTTTCAGAGGAACCCCCACATCATAGGCGGGGAATGCCAGCCTCCAGGCACGGAGACTTTAGACATTTGTTAGCTGCCTTTCAAGGCTCCAGGCTGTTTTTCTTCCCCTCCCTAGTCTTGCAGGTTCTTTTGAAAACCCCAGACTCCATGCTTTCAACTCTTTCCTCTGGTCTCTGATAAAAGGCAAATTAAGAGTCACTTCTAACAAGTCTCAGGAGCTAAGAGGGCTCATCTGTAGACAAACATCAAAGCTCTAGGGCTCAGGTGTGCCCCGGCCTGAGATGGTGGGAGGGGGAAGCGTCTGCAGTCCTCCAGGTTCCCAGCCTCCCCTCTGCCCTAGCTACCCCCTCAACCCCCACCTCTTGGCTATAGGGCCCCAGCCAGTGCCTGGTCTCACACAGGCCCCACAGAACAGCCTGGCAAATCCTGCAAATAGCCTAGATGCCTGGAGACAGCCTCATAATTGCCCTGTGAAGAGTGGTTTGGCTGGAGTCCCTTCTTCTGGGTAGGCACAGTTTGAACTTCAGAGAGATTTCCCACTTCAGAATGTCTACAGCAGCCCTGAATGACAGGATAATTGGGGGGTGTAGGGGTGGGGGAGGCAGGAGAAGGAGGCTGGCAGGGCTCCTGCTTGCACACTCCTGTCAACTGAAATAAAGTATCATCATTGTGGAACTTTATTTTGAATTTCAGAGTTGGTGTTGAAATGCAGCCAGAGCAGAGGACAGGGCCCGTGCAGGGTGTACTTACTGGTGGCTTTCCTCACCTCCTTCTGGGGGAAGAGGTCTATTTCTGTGCCACAAGGGGAGAGTCACATCACCATAGGAGAAGTTTTTATCATTTGAATAGTGACAGTTTAAAGTAGCAAGACCCTTGTCTGAGCAGTTATATTGCAATATAATATAAGAATGCCTCTTGAGGGGCCGAGTGGTGGCCCACCCAGTTAAGCATACGTAGTACTAAGTGCAAGGACCCACACAAGGATTTAGGTTCGAGCCCCTGGCTTCCCTACCAGCTGTGGGGACGCTTCATGACTGGTGAAGCTGGTCTGCAGGTGTCTATCTTTCTCTCTCCCTTTCTATCTCCTCTCCCCTTCTCAATTTCTCTCTGTCCTATCCAATAATAATAATTAAAAAAATGGAAAAAATACCCACCAGGAGCAGTGGACTCATAATGCTGGCACCAAGTCTGAGAGATAACCCTGGAGGCAAAAAAAAAAAAAAGGAATATGTCTTGAATGGCTGATGTTATCTATGAGGCAGAAAACTCACCCTAAGTGAGAAGAAATTCAAACCAAGAGGCAAAGCTCCACCCACTGTATTGTCTAGGTGAGAAGGAACTTCCTGGGCTCCCCTCATTTCCCTCAGGGCAGAGGGTAGGGATTGGGGGCCTTTAGCTTTGCAGTCTGAGTTTGGGGAAGGCAAAGGAAATGTTCATATCCCCATGGTTGAACCCAAATTTCTGCAGCTTTATCCTCTCTTCCCCCTATTTTATTTCACACTGGTTTTCAAGCCCCCAAATAACCCTTCTCTTGTCCTGGACCTGCTGCCAGCTTCTGCTTTGTACCATGCACAGTGTAGACAGTCCAGACAGGCTCTGCAGGAGTGCGAGTAACTGGGTAGCTTGGAGCTTGATAACCCAAATGTACTTTGCTGGTGGATCTGGGGCCAGGCTTGGGCATGAGGGTTTAGAGGGTACCTACAGGGCTTGTGTGGCCTCAATTTCCTCATAGCATAGAGCCCTCAGCATGGCTTCTAGTCTCACTTTGGAAATGGACATTCCTGAAGCAAGCAGACTGCCTTAGGAGGAAGCTTCACAATGCTTCCCTTGCACCCTTGGGCGAGAGCAGCCAGTGAGGCAGGAGGATGCACCATACGGACTGGCTTCTCACAGGGATACAATTTTCCTCTTGTTAATTTTATATTCCAACTTAGCAACTGAGACGTGCATGCTGGGGTCAGACCTAAATTGGTCTGTGCAAGCCACAGGTCCCATGCCTCAGTCTCTCTGTGCTGTACAAGATCCTTTGTGATGCATGTTCCAAAACAAATCATCTCACTATGGGACTGGGGGTGTGTGTGTGCATGTGTCCTTGCCCCCTGTCCCCCTCCCCCCATGCTGTGCCTTTATCTGCAGGAGAAACACTTCTGATTTGTGTGTGAAGAATGCTCCCCTGCTGGGTGGAGCCTGGAGGTTGCTGTGGAAAGCTGCTGCTGCAGAGAAAGCTGGTCCTGGACCTCTCTCAACAACGACAAGAATGTCAGCCTGTGCCGCTTTCAGCTGGGTTGGGTCAAACAGCCATTTTTAGCTGCTGTGTGGGCCTGGGCTGGCCTCTGCCAAGCCATGAACTGAGAGGCCCTCAGCCATGGGCATCATTTTGGAATTTGCCTGGACAGAGTGGTGCTTCCTGGGGAGGCAGATGAGAGGGAGCTGAGAGCATGTGCATCTCTGGGAAGATTTGGCCAGACTACAGAGAGCAGAGGCAGACTGAGGGGAACATGGCTGCAGAGTGTGCAAAGCTTAGATCTTGTGCATGTGGTGAGCTAGGGTGTGTGTGTTTGTCTTGCAGACATAGCAGTTACCTTGAATGACCCACAGGCCTTAGAGAGCCTTAGAGCTGCAGGATGTTTGTGTGTGTGAGTGGGGGAGGGAGGAGAAGAGGGTCCTGCCAACCCCTCCCCTTGCCCCAGCATTCACCTGCCATCCCTACTGAGTCCAGACTAGAGAAAGCACAGCCTGCCATGAGGAGCAGAAGGGGTTTTCCGTGTGCAGTCAGATGTTCTCTTACTTGCCATGATGTTTTATGGATGGTTTTTCTTAGGCATGGGCCACGGGGACCTGGCTGGAGAGACCATTCAGTGAGAAAGCAGGGAAGGGCATTGGCTCAGCACTTGCTGACTGCTCAGCAGACCTCATCTGTGAATGAAGAGGGAGAATCCCAGGTTTCTTCCTAGGCTGGATCCCCAGGAAAGCCCCTGCAGGTCCTGCCCTCAGCAAAGAGGACACACACAGGAAGTGCTGTCTGCATAGGTACTGGTATTCTCCTTTTGCTGAAGGGAACAGAACATCAAGTATCACTTGCTCAGAGCTTAGAGAGGCCTGTATGCTCCAGATTCCTCTTCTCTACACATAGGAGGGACACAGCAACCCCAGCACTCATGGCTTCTCCTGACATGCACTTCTTGAGGTTGCATGTGCTGCCTTCTTGGAATCCCCTTCCTCATCCTCCCCTTATCTCACAACTGCTTTTCCTCCCAAATACCTCAGCTGTGCTCCTTTTTGAAACCCCCACAGGGACACCCCCTACCCCCAGGAAAGATTCCTTGTTGGTGAAGATACTGCAGGGCCCTGAACAACCATGATGGGGCATGCTGCCCCACTGGGCTGCCTCCTGCCCCTGCCTATATTGACAGCCACATGCCCAGGGGCTTGGGACTGGTAAAGGTTACTTAGTGTGGTCTCAGAGCTGATTGCCATGATAGAAGATAACAGTACTCGGCAGATTCAGCCTCTAGGGGTAGGTAACCCAAGTACACTGACCCTTACGTTCTAGGGTGTGAGGTTAGTGGTTCTCCACAGAACCTGGAGCATGTGTAGAACATAGGCCATTCCTACACCAGAAAGAGGCAGTCACAGAAATATGGTACTGGAGCTTGGGTGGGGGATAGTCACACATCAGGCCATTATGCTAGTAACTCACTTCACAGATGTGCTGGAATCAGAGGAATAAAAAACATGCTACTCTTTGTCAAGGGTCATATGAGAACATGGATTTTCATGTGTCCAGAATCCTGTTGTGAAGGTCAGTCCTAGCACCTCAGCTGTCCTCGGGGTCCAGGGGGCTCACCAGCCTACTCTGCTGCTTTCTCCTGGTCCGTCCTGGAAGGGTACTCTGTATGGGGATGTGGGGTGGGGACTCTGGTGCTGGCCCCTGCTTTGCTGGCACCAACCTTTGAAGCATTCCTGCTGGCACAAGATAGAGTGGTGACCTGCTTCTAAGGTGGTACTGACTGTCCCCTGAAGAAGAGCAAGGACAAGAATGTGTCAGCATTGAGCTGAATACATTGGTGCCTGAAGCTGCTGACTTGCTCCTGCTGACTTACCTTCTCATTTCTAGGCTCAGCTGGACCAGTTGAAAACCAGAAATCCTTCTACCATGCTAAAGTCTTGGTGGTGGGGGTGGCAGGGGGGTGGTGCACCACTTAAACGTACATAGTACTAACTGTGATGACCCATGCAAGGATCCAGGTTCCAGCTCCCACTCCCAACTTGTGTGTGTGTGTATGGGAGGATGCTTCACAAGCAGTGAAGTAGGTCTCTCTCTCTCTCTTTCTCTCTGTGTGTCTCCACCTCCCTTCTCAATATCTCTCTGTTCTAACCAATAAAATGGAAAAAATGGCCCCCAGGAGCAGTGGATTCATAGTGTCTGTACTTTCTTCTTCTAGCGTTTGCCCTTCTTCCGTAGCCAGTCAACAGCGTCAGGTTGAGCCTGATGTGCCTGTACTGAGCCCCAGCAATAACTCTGGAGGCAAATCAATCAACCAACCAACCAATCAATCAATCAATATATCAGTCAAGTCTGAAGGGAGGGTGACTGATTTGGAGGAAGATGGACATTGCGATCCTTGTTTAGGGAGCAGGTTGCTTATTGTTCATTGAAACCTGAGTGTTGAAAGGATGACTCTGGAGACTGAGCCCACTTGGCCCTAGTGAGGTGAGGTGTGTTTTTCTGAGGCTCTGGTCCCTTTGAGGGCCTGAAGACCATGCCCTGTGTTCCCAATGATGTGTGTGCATGGGTACTCCCAAATACAAGCGTGTGCTCACATTCCTTCCTTCCACACAATATCCAAAGGGTCTTGACTCCTGGGAACATCCCAGTGGCAAAACATTCCAGGAAAAAAAAAAGATCCTGATTGAAAAGAAAGGGGACAAAGAAATGCTGTAAGAGAAAAGGGAACTACAGACAAGAAATAAAGCTGGGGATGGACAGTGCTGTGGGTTGTCGGTTGGGGTCCTCAGTCCCTCTCCACCTGGGCTGCATGTTTCTCTCTTCATCTCCTCAGAGCCTGGAGGAAGCTGTGCACTATGTGTGAGCTACCTTGGCCCCCACACTGGTGCTCTTTCTACCATCTTCCCCTCTTCTCACTCCTCACGCTGCAGGGCAGGTAACAGTGAGCCACCTCCTCTGTGGGAGGAAATCTGCAGGTTGTGCACACTAACACAAGATGGGCACTGTCCCTGAGCAGTGACGGTCACACACCCAGGGCGTATCCTCTGCACACTGGCATTCAGCACACCACACCTGTGACAGTGCTCATGAAGAACCCTGGACTTCCTCTGGCCTTAATCCTGCAATGCTTTTTGCCAGGGGTCCTTTGAAGGAGTTTCCCAAGGCATGAGACTGTAAGAGAGAAGTGGGAGCTGGGTTTTGGTGCAACCTGTGCAGCGCACACATTGCCATATGCAAAGACCTGGGTTCCAGTCCCAGGACACCACCTGCAGGGGAAGCTTCATCACAGTGGGGGAGACTGCAAGTATTCATTTCTCCCTCTCCTTCTTTCTCCTCTTCTCTTGCCAGATTTCTCTCTAGCTCTATCATATTTTTTTTTTTTAAGACTGCTGGGAATGGTGGATTCTTTGTGCAGACACTGAGCCCCTCAAATAATCCTGGTGGTAACAAACAAACAAACAAACACATAAGCAGGAAGGTTAGAAAATAGAGTCTCCCAGAATCTGACCTCAGGCTTTACACACACCGAATGGAAAGACCAGTTAAGCATATGCAGATATGACAACACAGCTGTTAGTTTAATACTTTATATAATTACTGATTTATTATTAATTTTGTTTTCAACCAGAGCACTGCTGAGCTCTGGCTTATGGTGGTGCTGGAGGCTGTACCTGGAATATGGGTGCCTCAGGCATGAAATTCTTTTTGCATAACCATTATGCTATCTCCCCCAACCCACATCAGTTATTTCTGAAAATTTATTTGTTAATATGAGGAGAGAAAGAGAGAGAGAGAGAGAGAGAAAGCCAAAGAATCATCTTGGTACATGTGATGTTGGGAATTGAACTCAAGACCTCCTGCTTGAGAGTCTAAGACTTTACCCACTGTGCTGCTTCTAGGGCTTCACATATAAAATTTGGAGACAAGAAAAGAAGCCATGCTCATATAAGATGTCCTTACCTATGAAACAGTGGGGCATCCAGATCCCGTTGCTGGAGATAGCTCCAGTCTCTAAAAGAAGTTTCAGGGTCCTTGCTTGAAAAGTGAGGTTGACTTGACCACTCAGACTGATTGGTTACCATTGTGTTAAAAAATACGGTTGTGGGGAGTCTGGCGGTAGCACAGCGGGTTCAGCGCAAGTGGCACAAAGCCACGTAAGGATCCCGGTTTGAGCCCCCAGCTCCCCACCTGCAGGGGAGTCCCTTCACAGGCGGTGAAGCAGGTCTGCAGATGTCTGTCTTTCTCTCCCCCTCTGTCTTCCCCTCCTCTCTCCATTTCTCTCTGTCCTATCCAACAATGACAACATCAACAACAATAATAACCACAACAACAATAAAAACAAGGGCAACAAAAAGGAAATAAATAAATATTAAAAAATATGGTTGTGCAGAATGCACTTATTTATTGGTAGAATTTAAAGTAGTCATTCATTCTTATTTAATTTGAAAACTAGAAAAATGTGACAAAAACTAAAAGAAGACCTTTTTCCTTTATTTTTTTTATCTTCTCTTTTTTTTTCTTTTCTTTTTTCTAGTCTACATTCCTCACTTATCTCCCCATTCTAGGCCCCCCGGCAGGTCACAGGAGCTTAGTGTTGTCCTCTGTTTGTTTGTGTAAAGGCCTAGATTTTGATCTTTCTTTTTATTTTACAAACCTTGCCTCCAGCCATGTGGGGAAATTAGCCCTGTGGGAATGGGTGATGGTCAGGGTTGAGGTGCCCCTCAATGCTTTGCTCCTTTTCTTGGGAGTGGTTTGAAGGGACTGGGGGTGCTGAGGAGTGGACAAGCAAGCATAGTATGTCCCCCCACCCCAGCAGGGACTGGTGTGTGACAGTGTGTGTGTGTGTGTGTGTGTGTGTGTGTTGGGGGCTGGGGGGAGGGTTGATACTACACAGAATCTTTGTTTTGATCTGGTACCAGACTACAGAATATCCACTCTGATTTTATTACTACTTTTTTAAAAATCGTTTTTATTATCTTTATTTATTTATTGGATAGAGACAGTCATAAATCCGGAGGGAAGGGGGAGCTAGAGGGGAAGAAAGATAGACACCTGCAACACTGCTTCACCATGTGCAAAGCTTTCCCTCTGGTAAACCCCAGTCCTTGCGCTCAAGCAAGTGCGCCACCACCCGGCCTCATTTATTATTACTTTTCATGGTGCTCTGTATGCTATTTTCACTTGTGGATCTCTCTGGGGCACTTTTTTTTTTTTTTTTTTTTAGGTTTTTGCATGGCATGTGGGACATTGTTTAATAGGGAATTCTTCCTTTAAATTAACAGCAACCATAGTTATTTCTATTACGTGTGAGCGAGAGAGACCAGAGTGCTGTCCTGCCATTTATGATGGCCTATTTGTTCCTGTCTTTCTTATTTTTAATGAGGTGCTGGAGTGAAGGATCAAACCCAGGGCCTCACACAGACAGGCAAAAACATGCCCCCTCCCTGGCCTCTCAGAGCCCTCTTGACTGAATCACAGGAGCCCATGGAGAAAAGCGCACATTGTGACTATATGGTATATGCAAGTCTCCTGAGGAGAAAGCATGTGAAAACTTTTCACTCTCAGAGAAGTAAACACAGTTATCTGAAGAAATGACATCTACCCCCAAATGATCCTCCTACTTCTCACACTTCTTACTCTCCCTTGCCCCTGGACGTCCAGTGACTGTGTTTATTTGGGTTTAGCTTCTTTGCCTTAGGTTTGTAAAGCTCAAACATCTCATTCTCTGGGATTCTTTCCCTCTTGTGGTTTAGCTGCTGACCTATTTATAGAGGCCATCAGATTGGGAGTAGGGTTGTATCTATCAAGGAAGATTGCAATGGCCCCAGGCCTTCCTTCAGGGGTATGGAGTCCTGTGGGTGTGGAGGCTGAAGTGCTGCAGGTCTGGACTTGCCCAGTGACTCCAGACTGTGTAATTCCTGGTCTCTTCTTTATCCTGCGCTGGGGACAGCATTTTTGTTTTTTAAGGACTCCTGAGCAAGACATGCCATGGCCTCTGGACCTTCACAGTGACCCTGCAAGACACTGTTATCACAACATGGCAGCCCCTGAGACGTGCATGCAAACCTCAGGCATACAGCTGATTCTGGACCCATGTGTACGATCCGATCTATGGACCAAACCACTTCTTTTTTTCTTATTTTATATTTCAATTTTATTAATGATTTAATATTGATTTACAAAATTGTAAGATAACAGGAGTATAATTCCACACTCTTCCCACCACCAGAGTTCTCTGTCCCCAGTCCCTCCACTGGAAGCTACAGCAGTTCTCCCAAGGTTGCAGATATGGTTTAACTATTATTTCTACAACTACCTGTTTCTATTTGTATATATTTGCCCCCCCCCATTTTTCACTATGGTCCCATCTTCTTTTCCTTTCCAAGTCACACCTGCACCTATTACTACTTCCCAATGTCCTTCTTTCTTCCCTCCTCTTCTCTCTCTGGGTCCTGATGCAGTTAGAGTTCAGAACCCTCTGGTCATCTTCCCCGTATCTTTTCTCCCCCAGCTGGAAGTATAGACCAAAGATCTTTCTGGGGTGCGGAATGTGGGAGTTCTGGCTTCTGTAATTGCTTCTCCACTAGACACAGGCATTGGCAGGTCGATCCATACCTCCAGCCCGTTTCTGTCTTTCTCTAGTGGGGCCTGGTTCTGGGGAGGTGAGACCTACCCACTTCTCTGGAGGAGAATGAGGACATTCATAAACAGTGGTCATCTTCCCGCACAGCTCCCAGCCCTCCAAAGGGCCCTGAGGAAGGCTCATGGCCTCTCCTTTTGTAGGCAAGCTTTTCCTTTGAAATTTAGCTTTCCATGTTCAGGTTGTTCAATTTGTGTGGAGTGGGTGACTGATAAAACCTTCCAGCATGTTTTCTAGTTACCTAGTACTGGGGTTCTATGTTAAGTCAATTGGGACCCCAATAGCATCCAGTATTAGACTATACTGGGAGGGTCATCATGATGATGGGACTTGGTCCCCCCATCACAGAGAGCCAGGAAAGGACTTCCCTTAAAAAAAATTAAAATTTGTTTGTCTCATCCACATGTGGATCCACACATACCAATTATTTCTCAGTGGGGCTGGCTCTAGCCATAGGCTTTGGAGTTCTTTTTACATGTTAGAATTGATGCATACATTTGCCACTGAATGGAAGAAGACAGGAAGAGACTAGAACACCTGAGACCAGATATGAGGAAATGCTGGAGGCTGCATCGATCACCCCAGTGATCATCAGAGTTGACTGGGCTGATTAGGCTATGGTGAAAGGTGGGGTCCCCTCCCTCCCTCACCACTCCAAGTGCATTCCTTCCCAAAGATGCAAACTTGGCCACCTGGTTAAGCACACATAAGCGCAGAAGGACAGGCACAAGGATCCAGGCTGGAGCCCCTGGATTCCCACCCGCAAGGAGATGCTTCACAAGTGGTAAAGCAGGTCTGCAGGTCTCTCTCTCTCTCTCTCTCCTCCTCCTCCTCTCTCAAGTTCTCTCTGGCCTAGTGAATAAAATGGAATATAGATGCATACATATATATATGAAAAAATGGCCACCAGGTGTGGTGAATTCATAGTGCAGGCACAGAGCCCCAGCAACTGGAGGAAGAGGCGGGAGAGAGAGAGAAAGATCAGTCTTCAGCTGAGAGCATATTAGTAGCTGTGCTCCTCTGCTTGAACCTTCAAATAAACTTCCAAGGTCCTTTTAAAACAAGCAAGCAAGCCAACTAACAAACTAACAAACAATATCTGAGACCACTCTCAGTCTCCCATGAATATTGTCATCTGCAAATGTAGATGGAGTTTCCAGTTCCTCCTCTGCCCCTTGGCTGGGCTTGTTTTCTGTTTGTCTGCTGTGCTTGTACTTGGGACAGATCATTAAGTTCTCTCATCAGCCGGAGTAAAGCCTGGTGAGATGTCCTGACACCACTCAAATAACCTGGACCCAGTGAAGATAGGTAATAATCCACTAATATGAAATCCTCCAATCAGAACAAAGTTTGTTGGTGGTGGTTGTACTGTTCACAGAGGCAAGACCTGTCCAAAGCCTCCCATGGAACACTGAAGACCTTCATGTCCATAGTTCAGTAGTTTGGTCCAAATGTACCAGTAATTCAAGCCAGGAGTCAGACTTCCTGCCCCCTGTGATCCCATCTTCTGGGACACTTTGCCCAAGTCTGGAAAGTTCTCTATTTTGTGTATCTTTTCAAACCACATTCATTTCAGTGACTCTCTAAGTCAGTCCAGGAAAACTTAGATTCTGGTCAGGGATTAACTTGCTTCCTTTGAGTTCTGGGTATTGGCACAACGGTCAAGTGGCAGTTTTTCATTACAGTTTTCAGCATTAGTCTTTCCACCTTCAAAATTTTCTGGTACCACTCTTGGGCACTTATCCAGTGGACACTCAAGCACTAATTAGAAGGGACATGCCTCCCATATGTTTATAGCTGCATTATTCACAGTAGCCAAAGAGTGGAAGCAGCCTCAATGTCCATCATCAGATGACTGGCTGAAGAAGTTACAGGATATATATTCCATGGAGTACTACTCTGCAATCAAAATCAATGATACTGTGTTCTTTGGGACAAAGGGGATGGAACTGGAGGCGATTATGATTAGTAAAATAAATAAAGAGGCAAAAGACAAATACCAGATGGCTTCACTTACATGTGGAATCTAGAGATCTGATTTACATGAAATTGCAAAAAAAAAAAAAAAATCCAAACAAAGCAGAACCAAGCAAACTGTTAGTAAGATTTGTGAAAACTCTGGTGGTTATCTTTGGAAGATGGGAGCATGGGGATCTAGAACTCTGGTGGTGGGTGTGGTATGAAAATATACACTGTAATCTTACAATCTTGTAAAAAACTATTAATAACAAATTATTGTTTTGGTTTCAAAAAAAATCAAATCAAAATAAAAAAAGAGGAAGTCTGGCAGTAGTGCAGCGGGTTAAGCGCAGGTGGCGCAAAGCACAAGGACCGGTATAAGGATCCTGGTTCGAGCCCCGGGCTCCCCACTTATAGAGGAGTCGCTTCACAGGCAGTGAAGCAGGTCTGCAGGAGTCTGTCTTTCTCTCCTCTCTCCATTTCTCTCTGTCCTATCCAGCAATGACGACATCAGTAACAACAGTAATAATGACTACAATCATAAAACAACAAGGGCAACAAAAGGGAATAAATAAATAAATAAATATAAAAAAAGAAAAAAAGAATTCATTAAAAAAATTTTTTTAAAGAAATTTCTAGTAGTCCTTACCCCTTGCAGCCTGCCAGGTCCTGACCCTTGTCCCACCTCCACCCTAACATTTTATTATGAAAACATTCAAGCATGCAGATAAGTTGATACAGCTGTTCAGTGAACACACATTTTCCCATGCATTTATGACGTGATAAGTTCCTATGATACATTTGCTTCATTAATACTCTTCCTCTGTTCCTCTATCACTTATCCCTCCAACCATCTTACTTTTTCATACATTGCACAGCAAATTTTTGACA
The DNA here is from genome assembly GCF_950295315.1 of Erinaceus europaeus. Lineage (NCBI taxonomy): Eukaryota > Metazoa > Chordata > Mammalia > Eulipotyphla > Erinaceidae > Erinaceus > Erinaceus europaeus. Next base: position 112,179,625 of record NC_080171.1, on the reverse strand, counting down.
GCCAACACTTTCACAGATACATGATTTACTAAAGTTCATATTTGATCATGTTTTTTTTCTTTCTGTGCATATGTTAAAATACAGTCTGAAGGTTTTTCTGTGTAATGCAAATTCTATCAAGAATAGAAATTGCCACCCAAGGGCAATACTGTCTGGTTTTTACTGTCTTAGTCAAGCATTGCTACTCCTAGAATTTTGTAAGAGCATGAACTCTTTTTTTTCTTTTAATTTATTTTCCCTTTTGTTGCCCTTGTTTTATTGTTGTAGTTATTATTGATGTCGTCATTGCTGTTGGATAGGACAGAGAGAAATGGAGAGAGGTGGGGAAGAGAGAGAGGGGGAAAGAAAGACAGACACCTGGAGACCTGCTTCACCACCTGTGAAGCGACTCTCATGCAGGTGGGGAGCCAGGGGCTCAAACCGGGATCCTTCCCTGGTCCTTGCACTTTTCGCCCTCTGCACTTAACCCGCTGCACTACCGCCCAACTCCCGAGCATAAACTCTTCTGTGTAAGTCATGTTTTGTTCAACTTTATGCTTTCTAGATTTTTCTGTCAACTTAGTTGCATGTATCAGAACTGAGTATTTTCTAATGGAGAAATTGTGGTCCACCATACAGACATGTCACAATTCTCCTGCTGATGGATATCTGGACTCCTTCCAGCTTAAGAAATAGTGGATAACAGCTTCAAAGTGATACACAGTTTGTTCTGCACATTATTGGGTAGACATAGCCTTTCTAACACAAGCCTTGGTCAAGCTGCCATAGCACACTAGTTTCTCTTTTGGACCTGTGTTTTGTTTACTTCTAATGTCTCCTAGACCTGCAGCGAAGAAAGGTCAAGTTATTTCTCTAGTCCAGATGTTGTTTTACCTATGGGGGTTGTGTACATTGATTCAGGCTACATCTGACATTCAGCCCCTTCTCCTTTTGGGTATCATCTCCCAGGCAATTTAAAAAGCTGAGGTCAGGACCTGAGTGTGGAGTTTTTCTTTTAGAGATTATCCCCTAACTAATGGCAGGAGTGGAGAGGAAGACATCACTAGAGTAGTTCTCCGGGAACCTTTAGGATTAGTGTCTCCTCTGGGTGGTGAGGGAACCAGGGAATGGGTAATAACACTTTGACCTTTGTTTTGACTCTATTATTGTGTGAGTTTTTCTCCTCAATCTGTCAACTCCTGAGCTGCCTGGGTATCCCAGGTGTAGGCTGTGCCCAGGCCAGTTTTAGGCAGAGGGCACTGGCACTGCAGAGTGTACCAGGACAAGGTGTTCCAGGGCCAACTGGGCAGGACACCAAGAGCACATGACATGCCTTCCTGGGAAGCCACCCTGACCACCTGCAGGCAGACTTAGGTGTGCTCTTTTATCTGCTCTGATCACATAGGTACGCATGTCTGACAGTGTTGCAATAGCCAATTTCAGTTTCTAAATGGGGGGCTTTTCATCTCTGTACCCCCAGAACTCAGAACAGCCTATATTGCACTCCTCCAAAGAGTGAGTTCAACTTTACCCTCATAGTACCTCCTTCCGTGTTAGGCTTAGCTGGAAATGGAACCACCCCCACTCCCACTCTACTACTCCTCCTTTTCCTGAGCAGGGCCTGTATGCTGTATGCAACCTCTCCAAAGTTTGCCGTCTAAAGGTCAGAAGTGTGGAGTGCAGGTTAGGTGAGCACAGTGTGTAGGTGGCTAGTGGAGGTTGGCCAACTGGAACAGACTTAGGTCCATAATTCTCTTGTATGAAGAGGCCCTGCCTGGACAGAGGCTCCTTGGAGTCTGATCAAACCTCTGGGCTTGACCCCTGCATCTAGTGATGGGTTAGCATCGAACATGGCATTTCCCCTCAAGTACCCTAGGTCCCTTTGCTTCCATCTTCCAGACTCCTCCAATATCTATTACAGGGATATGTGGAAATGGTCTTCCCAGCATGGTCCCTGGTCCTTGGACTGCTAACGTAGCTATAGAAAGTAGACCTGCTGTACTGGAACTCTCATCTGACATCATTTGTCCTTTTGGAGCTACGTATGTGACTCAGAGTCATTCAGTTCTTAGCCTTCATGGGGATGCCATTCATTGCACGCAGGTCTTTGGAGGCTGTCAGGTGACAGGATAGGTGTGTGTCAGCATGGTGTCAGTGTGGCGACTGACTTTCAGTGGCACCTCCCACAGCCCAGAAGTGCACCACCATACATTGGATTCATGATTGTATCCTTGTCTCTCCAGGCTGAGGGCTGGAGCAGGGCTGCCTTGTCCACAGAATCATTCAGAGATGGATTCTCTGTCAGTTGCATGATTTAGCCACCTTCTAGGGCCTTGGGTTTTTCCATAGGACTCCTTGAATTCTGGAGGCAGATGAGAGGTGGGACAGCAGCACAACTGGATAACTGTACACGTTATCATGCACAAGGATTTTGGTTCAAGACCCCAGTCTCCATTTGCACGGGGCGGATGTATGTGTGTGTGTGTGTGTGTGTGTGTGTGTGTTTTACAAGCTGAGGAACAATGCTGCAGGTGTCTATCTCCCTTTACAATTTTTTTAAAATAATTTTTTGTATTATATTTATTTACTTATTGAATAGAGACTGCCAGAAATCTAGAGGTAAGCACAGAGATAGAGAGAGACAGAAAGTCACCTGCAACACTGCTTTGTCACTCACAAAGCTTTCCTCTGCAGGTGGGGACTTGGGGCGCATTGTAACATGTGGCCTAGACCAGGTGCACCACCTCCTGACCCCTCTCTCCCTTTGTCTCACCTGTCTATTTCTCTCTGTTTATGTATTAATAAAAATAACATTAAAATAACAGATGAGTAGGGTGAAGGAATGAAGAGGAGTGTGTGGGAGGTCCAAGGCTGGACTGGAATGCATGTCACTGTTACTTGTCCACACTCTACTTGCCAGAATTATCACACAGCCCCACCTACCTTTTTAGGAGGTTGGGAATTTTGTCTAGCATCAAGTCAGGAAAAAAGGGGTTGATGGACATGTAGTGATATGCTTGTCGCACTGAGGAAGAGAAACAGTTAGATAAGCATCCTGGCCTCTGGTGACTTGTGATAGAGAAAGAAGCCCCCTCACATCCCAGACTGGTAACACTGTGTATCAATAACAAAGTACAGTGTCGTCAATACCGCAGCCTCATTTTCTGAGTTCTAAGTTGACACACAACGTTGGTCTATTAATTTATTTAAAAAATATTTTTTTTATTCTTATTATTAAAAAAATATTTTTCTTTATCTTTTCTTTATTATTATTATTATTTTTATTAGATAGGACAGAGAGAAATTGAGAAGGGAAAGGGAGATGGAGAGACAGAGAAAGAGAGAAACACTTAAAGACCTGCTTCATTGCTTGTGAAGCTTCCTCCTTGCAGGTGGGGAGTAGGGACTCAAGCCTGGATCCTTACACACAGTAATATATGTGCTTAACCAGGTGCACCACCACTCATACACCCTATTTATTGTATCTTAATGAGAGAGAGAAATACAGAGAGAAAAACCAGAACACTTCAGTTCTGGCTTATGGTGGCACTGGGGATTGAACCTGGGACCTTGGAACCTTAAGGATGAAAGTCTTTTGCAGAACCCTTATGCTGTTTCCCCAGCTCTATTTATTTATTTTTTAAAGATAGAGATGGTAGTGGGAGAGGGAGAGGGAGAGAGAGAGAGAGAGAGAGAGAGAGAGAGAGAGAGAAAGAGACAGAGAGAGAGAAAGAGAGAGAGACAGAGAGAGAGAAAGAGAGAGAGAGAGAGAGAGAGAGAGAGAGAGAAAGAGAGAGAGAAAGAGAGAGAGAGACCACCACAACAAAAATTCCTTCAGTGCAGGGAGTTTGGGCTCAAACACAGGTCTTATGCATGGCAAAATAACACACTATCCAACTGAGCTGTTTTGCCAGTCCCAGACACATACATTTTATATAAAAATGCTCATCAGATTTTAAAATCCAATTGCATTTAGTTCTATACATAAACCATTTCCTGGGGGCCAGGCGGTGGCGTACCTGGTTAAGCACGTACACTACAGTGAGCAAGGATCCGGGTTCAAGCCCCTCGTCCCTATCTGAAGAGGGAAAGCTTCACAAATGGTGAAGCAGGACTGCAAGTGACTCTTTCTCTCTTTCTCTCTACCTCCCCCTCCCCACTCAATTTCTCTGTCTTTATACAATTATAACAATAAAACAAAATTTAAAAAAAAGAGACCTAAATCATTTCCTCCTGAGTGGTTCTCCATAGCCCGCAACTGCATCTGGGGCTCCCCAGAGAATTCACCACAGAGCTAATGTGTGACCAAGTTCGTTTAGCAGGTTGATGAGTAAGTCAGGGCCCTGTGCCATGCTGGCTGTTGTCCTACATGGAGAACTGGAGGAAGATAAGCTTATGAATATGGGGAACAAGGAAATGATTAAAAATTGGAGGACTTATATGGTGTGTATGAGTATAGTCTAAAAAATATCAACTCAATTCTAGTAAAAATGCAACAACTTATCAGGCCTGTCATTGGAAGTCTGAGTCTTGAAATTTCTGTTCCTATAATAGGAGGCCAGATGAGGTGCAGAGGGAAGGAGATGTGAAGTCCCTTTACCAGAGAGGACAGTTGGTCTGGGGAGCGCCGACAGGATAGGAGAGAGGAAGAGCATTGTAGCAGAATCAGGGTTTTCATGTGATCATTTTGGATAGAATTAAGTTCTAATTAAATTCTGGAGGTCAAAAAAAAAATCCTAAACAACCCCCCAACCTCTTCACATTTCTCCTTTTATAGAGCAAGATTTATAGCCTCCTCTAGTCAAAGTGTCTAGTATTTTAAGAGTTTTTCATGCTTTATTGAGCTCCAGGGAAGTCCCTACTAGTTAAAAATTACTAATTTATCCAGCATGGCAAATAATGAGAACCCGAGCAGCATGAAGGCAGTAGTAACACTAATGCATTTTTCTGAGTAAAGACCATGCTTATGACTACAGACTGAAGTAGTTTGCTCCATAATGGAAGTAATTAAAGAGAAACCTTAGAAATCTCCACTTACGATCCATTCTAGCTCTAGACAGAACTAACTTCAACTGAAAGTATTTTCAGTTTTTACCTGAAGGGTAGAGTTACCTTGGGATATTTTCTGCCTTAAGAACCGTCCGGAAACTCTGTTATTTTGAAATCTGACCTAAGATGGACCATGTACTATCTTGCTAAGATCCCAGTCTATTTCCAGTTGAACATGCTTATTCTTGACCAAAACCCAATTCTTGACTTGCTTTCATGAGATGCCTCTATTTGAGTCTCCATCTTTCAGAGCAGCCAACTGAGGAGATAACTACTATAGTCTTTCCCATCAGTCACTCCTTCCATCACTCTTGCCTCCAAGTAACCAAAGAGGACTCAATGATGAAAGAACATAATAGAAACAAGTAAGAGAAAATACATTCATGTTTCCATATTGGTCATGTAATTATTTCTCCTTTGTGTGCTCGGAGGCTATGCTGACATTTGAGAAGGAACAGAAAGCCACGTCTCCTATAATGATTTATACATAAGTAGCTAATGGCTGGAACAATAGATAGGAATAAAACTGTAGCAAAGCAATAGTGGCCCATTATTGACATAGAACCATAAATATTTCTGTTGCCATGGAGTCCCTTAGGAAACAAGGTTTCATTTACACCTAAGCACTACTAGCTTTATGTTGACAACAAACATCGAGCATCTAAAAGAGCCAAGATATTTCTGACTTAGGTGGCAGGCTGGAAGCGACTGGCTAGGTCTCAGATGGCACTGACGCCTGGCATGTAGTGAACTGACCATCTACCTTGTTCCAGGATCCAGCAAGGGAGTGCATGGTTGAGAGCAGGGCAACTCTAAAAGGCTATGGGAACAAGGAGTCACAGTGCTACTGATTGGGTAATGGCAACCTTGTCTTATTGTTCTGTTATCTTCAAAGCGAGGGTAACAAGCCTGCAAGGCTGATAGGTCATCTGGAGTTGGGTAATATTATAGTATGTATTGATTTTGGATCAGCCTAGGTTCAGGTTAATGAGTGTTTTGTTACTATTCCAAAGCAGCTTTCCTTGCACTTACGAAATAAAAACAACATGCAAGTGCTGTTAGCTGTGAGTCTTGGTCAGACGCAGACTAAAAAGAGGTCACCATGACAGTAGCTTGGAATTCTATAGGTATCGCAGAATCCTACCCCTTTCTGTCCTCTATAGTGGCAAATTAAGACACATATATGGCATATGACACAGCAGAGGCCTCTGAGTCCTACCCCCCCCCCCCTAGACTTCCTGCTTCCTGTGCTTAGGACTCTCTAGTCTGCTTTCTGTCAACTTCTGTCACCCTTCACTTCCCTACCATAGATTTTCAAGGGCATTTCTTCCTCTTTCTACCCAGACTGCTGCCTCCCAGGGTCACTAAACTGCAAATCTGCTAGATCTAGGGTATCCTGATTATTTCAGCCCTGGGCGGTTGGGGCGGGGGTGGTGGTGGTGGTGGTAGATTCCAGTTGACACAGTTGAGATGAACATCTCTTTTCACCACACTTTCCCTCTGGGATTTATACACACACACACACACACACACACACACACACACACACACACACACACATATATATCTATCTTCTTATAACAGGTGTTGAGACTCTTTAATTGAGGGAAAGAAGAGGTTTCTTAGATTTGTCTTTAAAAAAGCATACACATTGGGAGTCAGGCGGTAGCGCAGCGGGTTAAGCGCAGGTGGTGCAAAGCTCAAGGACTGGCGTGAGGATCCCAGTTCGAGCCCCCGGCTCCCCACCTGCAGGGGAGTCGTTTCACAAGCGGTGAAGCAGGTCTGCAGGTGTCTGTCTTTCTCTCCCCCTCTCTGTCTTCCTGTCCTCTTTCCATTTCTCTCTGTCCTATCCAACAACAACTGCAATGACTACAACAATTTAAAAAAGGGCAACAAAAGGGAATAAATAAATATGAAAAAAAAATTTTTTTTAAAAAAGCATACACATTCAGCTATTAAAAGTGATGAATTTACCTTCTTTGTCTCATCTTGGAAGGAGCTTGAAGGAATCATGCTAAATGAGATAAGCCAGAAAAAGAAGGATAAATATGGGATTATCTCCCTCATAGACAGAAGTTGAGAAATGAGAACAGAAAGGAAAAACACAAAGCAGAACTTGGACTGAGTTTTTCATATTGCACCAAAGTAAAGGTCTTTGGGTGGGAGGGGGAGTTTTTGGATTCTGGTGCAAGACAGTGGTGGAGACCCTAGGCTCTCAGAGTGTTTAGCAGAAATTTGAGAAATTTTACACATCTTCCAACAGCTATAGCTGCATTTACTGTAAACCATCAATACCCCAATTAAAACAAAGTACACACATAGTAAACTGCCAAAATGCATTGAGTGCTTTAGCAGTTCAGCTCTGTATTTAGAAATAGTGTGGTCAATATTTAGTCCGGTAACTAGATAACTATTATCTATTAATAGTTATTAATAGATAGTAGTAGAATTTGTTAACACAGTGGAAATATTGGAAATGCATATGTTTATTTCCTTATTAGAGATAACAACACCCAGATATTTTGTTTCTTTTAATATCATAGATATTTTTCACAATATTTTTTTCTGGTGTGTATTATTTATGACTTGAACTAAAGGAGACATTTTCTGTATAAAGTCACTGAAAATTCTACAATTCGCCCCTACTGCAAACAAAAATCATTTAATACCCTAGCCATTTTGATTTGGGTAGTTTTGGGTGTTGTGTTGTTTGGTTTTATAAATTATTTGTAAATTTTGGATAGTGACCCTTATAAGATATAATGGGGAGTAGTGCAGCGGGTGAAGCGCACGTGATGCAAAGCGCAAGGACCTGCACAAGGCATAGGCGGTGAAGCAGATCTGCAGGTGTCTTATCTTTCTCTCCCCTTCTCTGTCTTCCCTTCCTCTCTAGATTGATCTCTCTTTGTCTTATCCAACAACAGCAACATCAACAACAACAACAATGATAAACAACAAGGACAACAAAAAGAAAAAAGTATCCTCCAGGAGCAGTGGATTTGTAGTGCAGGCACAGAGCCCCAGCAATAACTCTGGAGGCAAAAAAAAAAAAGATGAAATTCAGTTGAAATAAATGACCAATGCCAGTTTTCATATCCATGTTCATGGATAGACAGCCCCTGTCATTTTGTCTCAGATTAACGCTATATGTAGAGCTGGCTGGATACCAGTTTTCTCTACTGTTTTTCCCTCCTGTAGGTACTTGTCTTTCCCCAGTGGATAATGAACAAGAATGTGTACATGGTAACCTTTCCCTAGTTCTTCCATCAGCCAGAGTCTCAATCCCTATTTGGTCTCAACTGAGATTCTGTTTCAGATATGCATGGAACTCTTTACAGAGATGCGTGTTCACATATTTATCTCATTTCATCACCACAATAACTTTATGAGGAATTTGTTTTTGTTCCAAACATTCTGCCAACCCACAACACAGTGGAGAAAGGAGACATGGAGGAGCACACGCCCACAGTCACACACCCACAGCCTTGACGTGCACGCCACCATCACACATCTGTGGTTTGATGAGGCAGAACTGGCCTTCCTGCAGTTTGTACTTTTATCTGGTTTCCATGGCCTCGAAGAACCCTTTGCGTGAAAATCTTGCAAAAGGAAAACACCTGTTTCTTGGAAAAGGAAGTCTTGAGTAAAGAGAACACCTGTTCGTGGACACATTTTCACTCAGGCTCCTTGTGCTCTTTGCCATTTGTGCCAAATGCATTTCTCAGTGGTGTTAAACTTGTTTTATTTTAAATCAGAGAGCAATCGTTGACCTTTGCCCAATGACCTTTTCCTATCTCTGACCTCGAAACCCGGATGTGGGGCAGAGATTACGAAGATACCTGAATGTGAAGCCGTATCTTTTCTCAGGCCTGCTCTTGGAAGAATACATCATTTCTATTATTTAAAGGGAATCACACCTTTCCAGCACAACAAGTCAATGCCAAGGCCCTAGCCTGGGGCTGAAAATTCATGTTTAACTGAAGACCTCACTGATCCTCAGTTTTTAATTTACTCTTGACATGTACCAATAGGATCTTGGCTTATTTATTTATTTATTATTGATTTAGCAATAATTTAAAAGATTATAAGCTTATATAGGTATACACCTATATTTCACCCACCATAAAAGTTCTGTGTAAGATCTATGAATTTATGAGGCTAGGCAATAAATAGCACGCCTGGTTAAGCACACACATCGCAGTGTACAAAGACTTGAATTCAAGTCCCTGGTCTCCACTTAGAGTGGGGAAACTTCCAAGCAATGAAATAGTGCTTCAGGATTCTCTCTCTTTCTCTTTAAATTTTATTCAACAGGACATAGAGAAATTGAGAGGGGAGAGGAAATAGAGAGGGAGAGAAAAAGAGAGATACCTGTAGACCTGCTTCACCACTCATGAAGTGTTCCTGTTGCAGACAGGGAGCGGGGGTTTGAACCTGGGTTCTTGTGCATAGTACAATGTGGGCTTAATCGAATGTGCTACTGCCTGGCTCTTTCTCTCCCCCCTCTCTCTTTCTCAATCTCTCTCTCGTCCTCTTTGTCTTCCCCTTCCCTCTCAAGTTCTCTGTCTTCATTCAAAATAAATAAATAAATAAACAAACAAAATCTTAAAAAGATCTATGAATTTCTTCAGCAAATGCTGAGTGTTTACTGAATGCTAGTAACAAGGAAAAAAAAAAAGACATAAGACTATATTTGCATCCTATATAGACAGATTATCTTGGTCCCTGGTGGACTATAGATTCTGTGGGACTGACATATTGGAAGAAACAATAGCACCAGCAACAAAGACTCCACCCTAACAAATATTAATCAGGGAGTGATTCTGGGACTAAACATCACCATGGGCATGAGGCATAGGCACTTTTTTTTAAAAAAAGATTTTATTTATTTATTTATTTATTTATGAGAAAGATAGGAGGAGAGAGAAAGAACCAGACATCACTCTGGCACATGTGCTGCTGGGGATCGAACCTCATGCTTGAGAGTCCAAAGCTTTATTACTGCGCCACCTCCAGGACCACGGTGTAGGTGTTTTGTTAGTGCTGCTTTGGTCAGGAGTGTCCTGCCAAGGAGGGTAAGCCCTGTGAAGACTGAAAGTGGAGGGAGGGAGGGGCAACAGTGCAAAATGGGGATAGGCAGCCAGTAGTAGTTCTGCCATGAGGCAGATTTGTCATAGCATATATATTCTCATTTAGCACAGAAGCCTGTGTAACCTCTGCATCCCTGTCAGTCCAAGCTCGCAGTTCATGGGCACAGCTGGGGACGTTCTAGGCTACACTCATTTCAGCACCAGTCTTCCTAAAGTGGCAGAGCAGGGTGAACCCAGCCTCCCCTTTTGGAAAGTGAGGCAGTATCTACCGTTGCTGCTCTACAGAGAAGACAAGGTCCTAGAGAGCCCACAAGAGGGCTTATGATGATGTTTCCTGATGGAAGTGACCAGGGATGGTGGAGAAAGGGATCTATTAGGGGACTAGGCCAGCAAGGGGTTTCTCTAAGCTTCTCTCATTTCTCTCTTCTGCATTATCCTCATTTACTCTCCACACTCAATTGATAAGTGGTATTTTCACTGTTATTTCTTTTGTTACAGTGGCCTTAGTCCAGCTCCTCATGGGGCGTGAGTGCTTCCACACTACGATCATCATCTCTGGCATTATGCTATTCCACTGCAGAATACTGTGCCCCAGTATGGTTCCGTAGCCCCCATGTCCACTTGGTCGATTCCAAATTATATTCCTCCATGAGGATAATTTCTGGAACCATCCGTTCCACCCCGGTTCCATGGCTGCCAGTTCTTAGCAACATCGCCCCGCCAGATATTCGTCGGGATGCGGCATCATCTAATTTCATTTCCCACGTCTACGCTCGACCGGACCTGCCAATATACGCGGATATCTTCGCCCACCCTGTTCAACGCTTGATGTCTCGTCACCCAATCTGGTCCCCTACGCTACACTGAACTTCTCTGTTCCAGTCTCTTGGAAACAGAGCTGGCAGTCAGCTGAGGTAAAGAACAAACACCTCATCACAGACCCCTGCAAGCGTCAACCCGGCTTTGACCTAGCACGTTATGATTGGGCCCTCCTCAATCGCTATCGAACAGGCCATGGCCGGTGCGCCGCTATGTTCCATCGCTGGGGAGCCAGAGACGACCCGAACTGCCCCTGCGGCTACAGACAGACTATGACCCACATAGTCAACGACTGCCACCTCTCCAGATTCAAAGGAGGTCTCGAAACTTTACATCAGGCTCAACCTGATGCTGTTGACTGGCTACGGAAGAAGGGCAAACGCTAGAAGAAGAAGTGGCCTTAGTCCCCACTGTACCATGTGCCCTTGGACTGGACAGGTGCATGCCTTCCTTCTAGGAGAGAGTCAACGGGTCTTGCGTTTTGCCCTGGCCTGAAATATGGAGAGTTTCCATGGCCCACAGATGCCCTCTCAGATGTTCACATGATAAAGTAACTCACTTGAATAGTGCATCGCTTTGCCATGTGCATAATGCAGATTTGGTCCGACTCCCACTGCATTGAGGGAAGTTTCAGCTGCTGTGTTCTCTTTCACTTTCTCTGTTTTTCTGTCTCAAAAAAAAAAAAAAGCTGTCTCACCTCCATTTTAGCTGTCAAGTTACAGAAAAATCACCAAAATCATGGGCCCCTAGGAACATACTTAAAATAGACCTGCCAATCCCATGTCCAGTGGAGAAGCAATTACAGAAGCCAGACCTTCCACCTTCCACTTTCTGCACCCCATAAAGAATTTTGGTTCATGGGGAGAAAGGTTAGAGGAAGATGACCAGAAAGCAGTGAATTCTAATTCATCAGGACCCGGAGAGAGAAGAGGTATAAGAAATAGAAGGAAAAAAAAAAAGTAGGACACTCAGAAGTACTAGGTGTGCCTTAGAAAAGAAGAGAAGGCAGGAGCATGGGAAAAAATGGGTAGACAGATAGATATATAGATAGATATAGAAATCATAGTAAACCCATATATGTATTTTTGGGAGAACTACTGCAGTTTCCAGTGGCTGGAATGGGGACACAGAAGTCTGGTGGTGGGAATGGTGTGGATTTATACCAATTATCTTGTAATTTTGTAAAACAATATTAAATAACTAATAAGAAAGACTGAAAAAAAAGCTGTCTCCATGGCACTAGTCACAGTGTTCACGGCTGAGTCAGAGGAAAGTCAGAGTGTCTGCATGTAGGGTGAGTCTTAGGAGGGATCTCTAAATTAGACTGAAGGCAGGTAGCCACAGAACCCACATTCTTTGGTCCAATTAAGAGTCTGACTTGTAGTCTCACCTAGAGATACAACGTCTTCATTGACTGTGCTGCTGTCCACACACACTTATTTTTTTTCAACCTCAAACACTTTAAGAACAGATTGTTGAGGTGTAATTTACGTGCCATAAAGTACACCCACTGTAAAGTCTACAATTCAGGGACTTTTTTAAAAAGTAAATGTAGAGTTGTGCAAGCATTTGTCATAAGCATTTCTGTCATCCCAGGGCCTCTCCTTCATACCCTTTCATGGGTGATTTCTGTCTCTTCTTACCCTAGCCCCAGGCAAACATTAATCTGCTTTGTGTCTCTGTGGATTTGCCTGTTCTAGACAGCTGATAAAGCTGTGGTCACACAACATGTGCACTTTGTGTCTGGTTTTGTCCATTCTTTATTATTATTGTTATTATTTACCAGAGCACTGCTCAACTCTGAATTATAGTGGCACAGGGGATTGAACCTGGGAGCTCAGGGATTCAGGCAACAAAACCCTTTGTAGAATTGCTTTGTTGGGGCTGGTTCAAGCCTCTAGTCCCCACCCACAGGAAGAAAGCTTTGAGAGCGGTGAAGCAAGGCTGCAGATGTCTATCTCTCTCCCTCTCTGTCTTCTCCTTCCCTCTCGATTCTGCCTTTTTCTATCCAATAAAGATAAAATAAAACAACTGCTTTGTTATGTTCACTGCTTTCTGCTTGTTTCCTTTCATTCAGCAGAACGCCTTTGACTCACTCATTTTGTACCTTATGTCAGTGCTTCATTGCTTTTATTTATTTATTTATTTAAAAAATAAGACATTAACAAAACTGTAGGCTAGGAGGGGTGCAACTCCACACAATTCTCACTACCAGATCTCTATATCCTATCCCCTTTCCTGACAGCTTTCCTATTCTTTATCCCTCTGGGAGTATGGACCTAGGGTCATTATGGGATGTAGAAGGTGGAAGGTCTGGCTTCTGTAATTGCTTCCCTGCTGAACATGGGCGTTGACTGGTTGATCCATACTCCCAGCCTGCCTCTCTCTTTCCCTAGTAGGGTGGGTCTCTGGGGAAGTGGAGCTCCAGGACACGTTGATGGGGCCGTCTGTCCAGGGAAGTCTGGTCGGCATCATGCTGGCATCTGGAACCTGGTGGCCTTTCCAGAAGTTGTTGTCGGAGCTCACACCAGCAGGTGTTTCCAGGTCACCATCTTGGCTCTGCCTCAGCTTCATTGCTTTTCAGGAATGAGTAATATCCCACTGTTTACCCTCTGACATGCTGGTGAACACAAGTGTTGTGAGGACACTGGGGCTCCTAGGATTGTGCAGCTGAGATGGGCTGGCATTTTTGATTTGTACTCTATGGTTCACTTATTTATCTGTGACCATAGTTTTGATTTGGGCTTTTGGAAAACACAAGTGCCAATGGCTAAACTGGAAATACCAGAACCCAGTCTCCCATTTCCTCTTTTGATCCCGGGGCTAATTACTGCCATTCTCCCCAAAGAGGCTGCATGTGATCAGAGAACAAAAGCACCTGGTGCAGCTAGTCAGCAGATTGTGCTGATGTGAGCCAGGATGTATTAGCCAAGATGTATTATTTTTCTTAATTGGAGAAGACTTTTTTTTTAAGTTGTGGTAAAATACATATTACATACAATACACTATCTTGGTAATTTTTAGTGTAAAATTCAGTGGCATTAAATACATTCATCTTGGGAGTCAGGTGGTAGTGCAGCAGGTTAAGCACACGTGATGTGAAGTGCAAGGGCCGGGGTAAAGACCCGGGTTCGAGCCCCTGCCTTCCCACCTGCCGGGGAGTCGCTTCACAGGCGGTAAAGCAGATCTGTAGGTGTCTCTCTTCCCCCCCCCCATTTCTCTCTGTCCTATCCAACAATGACGACATCATCAACAACAACATCAACAATAAAACAACAAAGCAACAAAAGGGAAAATAAATAATACAAAAAAAATTGAGAAAAAAAATACATTCATCTTGCTGTGCAGTCAATCTCTAGAACTGAAACACTAAAACACCTTATAAAACTGAAACTCTGGTCCTATTTAGTAACTCTTCAACTCACCCTCCGCCCAGTTCCTGAAACCTACTTTTAAAAAGTATTTTATTGATTAATTTGTTATGTTGGATAGAAATAGAGAAATTGAGAGGAGAGGTAGAGATAGATAGACAGGTAGACAGAGACAGAGAGACACCTGCAGCACTACTCTACTGTTCATGAAGCTTCAACCCTGCAGGTGGGTACTATGGGCTTTAACCTTGGTCTTTGTGCGAGGTAATGTGTATGATTTACCAGGTACATCACTGCCTAGCCCTAACACCTATTCTAACACTTTCTGTCACTGTAAAGCTGACTTTTCGAGGTATCTCATCTAAGTGGACTCACATAGTATTTGACTTTTTAAAAAACATTCTTTTTTTATATTTATTTATTTCCCCCTTTGTTTCCCTTGTTTTTCATTGTTGTTATTATTGTTGTTGTTATTGATGTCGTTGTTGTTGGATAGGACAAGTAATAAGTAATAAGTGAGTAAATGTTTTTTAAAAGTCAAATACTGGGTGGTCCGGGAGGTGGCGCAGTGGTAAAAGCTTTGGACTCTCAAGCATGAGGTCCTGAGTTCGATCCCTGGCAACACATATGCCAGAGTGATGTCTGGTTCTTTCTCCTCCTATCTTTCTCATAAATAAATAGAATCTTTAAAAAAAATTTAAGTCAAATACTGGGAGTCGGGCCGTAGCGTAGCAGGCTAGGCGCATGTGGCGCAAAGCACAAGGACTGGCGTAAGGATCTAGTTAGAGCCCCCGGCTCCCCACCTGTAGGGGCGTCCCTTCACAGGCGGTGAAGCAGGTCTGCAGGTGTCTTTCTATCCCCCTCTCTGTCTTCTGAGAAAGATCAGAAGACAGACAGATAGATAGAAAGTTAGGGAAGCACTCTCAGCCACTTTTTCTGATTTTTAGAAAATATTTATTTTATTTATTTGATAGAGACAGAAAGAAATTGAGAGGGAAGAGGGAGATAGAGAAGGAAAGAGAATGATAGATATCTGAAGCACTGCTTCACTGTTATTATTATTTTTTTAAAAATACAAATTGACCACTCCTGTTATTCATTTTTAAAAATATTTATTTATTCCCTTTTGTTGCCCTTGTTATTTATCATTGTTATTATTATTCTTGTTGGATAGGACAGAGAGAAATGGAGAGAGGAGGGGAAGACAGAGAGGGGGAGAGGAAGACACCTGCAGACCTGCTTCACAGCCTGTGAAACGACCCCCCTGCAGGTGGGGAGCCGGGGATTCAAAGGGGTACTCACGCCGGTCCTTGCGCTTTGCGCCACCTGTGCTTAACCCACTGCGCCACCGCCCGACTCCCCCTGGTGTCCATTTTTCTCTTTTTCCCCTTTATTTTATTAGATAGGACACAGACATTGAGAGGTGAGGAGACAGATAGACAGAGATACTTGCTTTACCACTTGTGGAACTTCCCCTGCAGGTGGGGAGCGATGGGGGAGGGGGCCTTAAAGGGAGATCCCTGTGCACGGTAATAAGTGTACTTAACCAGGGTACTCCACTGGGGGTAGGGGTGGGGTGGGAGTGGGGGGAGGGGCGTGGCCACCCCTCAGCAAGTGCGGGAGACTGACTGGTCATTCTGGTCCTTGGTGAGCAACCCCGGGGGGTTCAATACAAAAGTTAGCATTTCTGTCTAACTTTAGTTAGAAATTAAGAAAACTTACTGGCTAAAGAGAGCTTGGAAAAACAAAACAAAACAAAACAAAACAAAACAAAACAAACAAACAAACAGAAGGTCAAATGAATGCTTGTATTGTTGCCTCCCAGGGGATGTCCATTGAAAAATGTGTGATTCATATGCAAGGCTGGAAAATTCTGACAACAGTGGCTCTGGTAAATGGAAGTTTCCTGCTCACTAGCAGGTCTGTTTCTCAAAGAAGCAATGCTCCTCTCAGTCTGTTCTCCACAGTGCTTCTTTGCTCTCCTATTCTCTCCAGTCCTACCTGGAGCCATCTTCTTGGTCTCTTTTGCCTGGATTCTTTCCTTCCTTCCACACAGCTGTGCCCCAGATACATGTAACTCCTTGTCCTAGAAGACCTCTGGGTTCTGTGACCAGAGGTCAGAACCTCCCATTCTCCAGGAAGCCTGCAGCAGCTCCCAGGCTCTGAGTCATAGAGTTGGGTCTTTTTGTCCCTTGCAACCAACCCTGATGGAGGGACATGTGATCCGGAGAAAAAGGGACCTACTTCCCAAGAACCAGAGGACAAAACACAACATTCCAGTGAGGCCACTAGATCTTATGCCTCTGCAGAGAGACCTGTTAGCCCCACACAGACCCCTTGTGAAGCCCTGCACCATAGTGCCATGAGCTATATTTTGGGGTAGCTTATTAGACAGCAATAGATAAAAGAAACGGCAGGGCAAAGAGTCCACATTTAATCCCCAGTAACTGTCATCAGAGCCCACTGTGCAAGCAACAGGGTTTTTTTTGTTTGTTTGTTTTTGCCTCCAGGGTTATAGATGGGGCTTGGTGCTGGCTCTACGAATCCACTGCTCCTGGCGCCATTTTTTACATTTTATTGGATAGAACAGAGAGAAATTGAGAGATTAGGGAGAGGCAGAGAGGGAGAGAGAAAAAACAAATACCTGTAGACCTGCTTCACCACTTGTGAAATGTTCCCCTTGCAGTTGAGGAGCTGGGGGCTCGAACTAAGGTCCTTGTGCTTAGTACTATGCGTGCTTAACCAGCTGCGCCAGTGACTAGGCTCTAGCAACAAGTCTCTAATGGTCTAAAGCAGCCTGGTGCACCTTAACCAATGGAGGCAACGCTAGCTCTACCAGGGCTGACATCAGCTGAGAGAACTAGTTTCTATCTCTACCCTTTGAAGTAGTCAAAGACATGTCCTTACAGGCAAAATATCTCAAAAATACATTGTGATATGCTCACTTTTCAGGGTATGCTCTTAAGTCCAAGTTAGAGAGAAAAAAGTTGAGCATGTCATAGTGACCTCATGACAGCCGCCTAAGTACTGGTCTGCCATTTTGCTGATGAGAATACTGAGACTTAGGTTAACAACCCCAGAAATAACCCTGGAAGCCAAAAAAAAAAAAAGAATGAAGGTTGTTAGTCCATCATCCTGGTTGGTCATAATATCATGACCGATACTAAGTATCAGTGTTTGTATATTCAATGAATAATAGGTAAATATGTATATAAAAGCTAAATAGATGAAGTTTGCTTATGCTACCCAACATAGACCACCATTAAACCGGTTCGTCACTTCTCACAAATAGTCTGGGGTGTGTCCTTGGTTCTGGGTGCTGATTTCACTAGAATGTTCTTGCCTCACCTGCAGGCTGTCTTCCTCCTGCTGTTCAGCCGTCAGCGTACTCTCAGGCACACATTCTGTTTGACATTTCTGCTCACCACCTCTCAAGGTGAGCAAGTTCGTTGTTCTACCACCAGCCTCCACTCTCTTATGGTGCAGGGATCTCTCTGCTTCTTTCTTTCTTTTTTTTTTTTTTTAAATTTAGCTAGAGACAGCCAGAAATTTCGTGAGGAAGAGGGATATAGAGAGGGAAAGAGACAGAGAGACACCTGCAGCACTGCTTCACCACTCATGAAGCTTTCCTCCTGCAGGTGGGAACTGGGGGCTTGAACCCGAGTCCTTGTGCATTATAATGTGTGTGTTCAACCAGGTGCTCCAGCACTTAGCTCCTTTCTCTCTGCTATTTTACTTCTGCTGCTCTAGAACCTGAAACAGTGCCTGGCACCAGGTTCATATAATTCAGGACTGTTCCTGGGATCATCATGTGTCTCTTCTGTTTTGTTTGAGTGTAAGGCCATCTGTGGTTGAACCAGTTCATCAGCGTAGTCTGGTCCCAGTTCCTATTCATTCCTGCAGCGGAGGGTATGTGTGTGTTGGAGGTGGTGGTGGTGTGTCTCTTGGTTTCTGCACCTTTATCTGATTAAATTTTCCTTAGCCTGAGGGAAGACCCTCACAGAAAGTGCTGCTAGATCACTCAGTTCTGGTGGGACACCATGTAGGTGTTGAATCTCCTTTGCCAGGCTGTGCACTGGACCTATTCTCCAAGAAAACCAGCCAGTGTGCTGCTTTCTTTCACAGGGCATGTGAGAGAGATGCTTTGCAGGGAGAGCACAAAGAAACCTAGGTTTTCATATCCAATAGTCTGAATGTGGGCTGGGTGAATTGAGTGTGCTAAGGTGGGGAGGAGCCAGTGGTTCATCTCCAGGCTCCAGGGAGGATGCAATTCATCAGACAGCCAGCCCATGACACCCTCCTTTCACCAGTTAACATACTGTATTAAATCTGGGTGCTTACTTGCCTCTCCAGTTAGTCTGAAAGACTTGTGAGGCAGAGGCTGTCTGTCTTATTGATAATGGTGCCTCCCAAACCCTAACCAACAGGCTTCATTCAGACACTTTGAACTCACCCATGAATGGATGCTGTGCTTGCTGTGGCTACAGGCAAGGAACTGTCTGTCCAAGTTACTTAGCAAGCTCTCCTGTTTACATGTGCTTGACTGTCTGAGCCTGGAAGGGAACACCCTGGTGGTCTGAGAACCTCCCAGGAGGCAGAAGGGATGAACATCTCCAAGCCAGAAGAACTTGAAATTATCAGAGTGAAAAATCACGTTTCATCTAGGCCTCGATTCACACACATGTGTGTGAATGCATGTGCCTCCCATTCTGCAAGTCTGAACTGTGATCACAGATGAGAGGAAAACACTTGCTTTGGAAGGTAATTGAAACCAGACCAGGAAGATGGCTCACCCCAAGTACAGTGGCTGAAGAAATGGAGTTATGCCTATGTAGTGCACAGAATCCTTCCTCCTGCATGAGTTCTTCTTTTTTCTTTTGCTATCTCTCATTTTGAAGAACATTCTTCTTTCTTCTTTGGGCGGTGCTGGCTGGCTGAGTGGTAAAACCATAGCAACAGGGGTGCTGTTAATTTGAAAGCAGCAGCAGGAGCAATGAGCTGTCCTTCCTTCCTAAAAGCTCCAGCCTGTCCCATATCCCTTCCCTCAGGGCAGAGCAGAACAACACACCCCTGGAGTCATGCTGTTTGAAAGGGTTGCTTTGACCTCATTGGGGTCTCTCTCAAACTGTTACTACCAGGCAATTCCGAGAGCTGGTTCTGGTGGGAGGGAGTAGTCTGGATCTACAGTGAGCTTTGTGCTGGAGACAGTAAGAATACTAGGAATTTCTCAGCTGGTGTGGTGTCAATATCAAGGGCTACCCAAGAGAAGACCCCAGCCCACTTTCCTAGCTTCAGGACATCAAGGGGGTGCTTATCTTATTCTCCTTTGAGAAAAAAAAAAAAAGATACACTTTCAATTGTCTTCAGGGGGAGAAACACTGAGATAAGTACAGTGAATTAAGTTATGATTGAAGTTTTCAATATAATTGTTTCATGAACTCACTTGCTTTTCAGTTCAGAACAGTTATAAGAAATGAGTGTTATTGTTTTCCAATCTTTTTTTTTTTTTTTTTTGCCTTCGCTTAGTCAGAAAGACCTTGTTGGAACCAGGCTCATTTCTTTCATTTGAATCTTAATTCCAAGCTTCCAGAACTGCCTGACATTTTCTAGTTGTGTTTATCTGGAAAGATAGGTGTCATTCAGTACATAAACATGGATGAGATCACTTTGGAAGATAATGAGAACCTTGTAAATAGAGATCCTAGCAAGGCAGAGGGATACTCGAATGCTTATCTAGAGGTCCAGCTAGAGAGTATCAGGAAAGATGGCCAGTAACAAGTGAGCTGGACATACATACACACGCACACACACACACACACACACACACACACACACACACACACACACACACACACACACACACACACTGCAGGTTTGAGAAGAGCTACAGGAGAGTGGTTCCATCAGGAAGCTTTTCTTGGTCTCAAATGTTTGAAAGGGGAAGCTACCAGTAGTAATTTACTTAATGAAGTTGTAGCTTAATCATGCTTCATCCAAATCTTTGTGAAAACTATACAATAGGAAGATGACATAGCATTTTAATAGGACAGAAACAGCTCTCTTGGCACATGAATTAGAATCTATTTTCTTCAAAATAAGTGTAGTCGATGATTTCCTTAGCCAACTTCCTTTGCCTTCTCCCCCTCTTTCTCCTCTTTCTTTCTTCCTTTACCTCCTCCTGCTTTCTTGATCCTCCTCCTTTTTTTCTCCTTTCTTCTTCTCATTCTCTTTTTCCTCTTCCTCCTCTGTCTTCTCTGCTTCTTCTATTTTATTGCCACCAAGATTATTGCTGGGGCTCCATGCTGGCACTATGGATCCACCACTCCTGGAGGGGATTCCCCCCTTTTATCTTCCTGGTATTTTTAAAAAATACTTATTTATTTATTTCCTTTTTGTTGCCCTCATTGTTTTTATTGCTGTTGTAGTTATTATTGTTGATGTCATCATTGTTGGATAGGACAGAGAGAAATGGAGAGAGGAGGGGAAGACAGAGAGGGGAGAGAAAGACAGACACCTGCAGACTTGCTTCACTGCCTGTGAAGTGACTCCCCTGCAGGTGGGGAGCCAGGGGCTTGAACTGGGATCCTCACACGGGTCCTTGCACTTTGCGCCACGTGCACTTAACCCGCTGTGCTACTGCCTGTCTCCATTTTCTTTCTATTTTTATTTGATAGGAGAGAGAGAAATTGAGAGGGGAGGGGGTGATAGAGGAGAGTGAGAGGTAGACACCTGCAGACCTGCTTCACCAATCCTGAATGCTCCCACCTGCAGGTAGAGAACAGGGACCCAAACCCAGGTCCTTGTGCATGGTAACACGTGCTCTCAACTGTGTGTGCCACCACCCAGACCCCTTGTTTAACTTCTGCACAGAGTTTTTTGAGATGTCCTGGGCCTTTCTTCTAACAGAGAAGTTGAGTGAGACCTGGCTGCAACAGATGTACATGTGCTTTATATTTCCAGACACCTGACCTGAAGTACTCTATCCACTTTCCCTAGCCAGGAAAGAATCCCAGGAGCCAGTGCCTGCACACTTGCTTTTGATGTTTGTCTTAGATTTATGGATAGGGAATGCAAGCCTGAAAAACATGATTTTAAGTTTACTGAACCTGGCAGAGCAAATGGTAATAGATGCTTTTAAAAAATTTTATCTATTTGTTTTTTTAATGATTTTTTGTTGTTGTTGCCACCAGGGTTATCACTGGAGCTCAGTGAATTTGTACAGTGACTCTATTACTCCTGGCAGCCATTTTTCATTTCTTTTTTGCTACTAGAGACAGAAAAATTGAAAGGCAAAGGGTACATAGAGCGAAGCTTCTCTCTCCCCTCTATATGTACCTTTTGCCTTTAAACTTTTAAATTAAAAAAAAATGAAATCATCCCACCTTCCACAGGTGAAGACTAAGGGTTTGAACCCAGGTCTTTGCACACGGTAACATGTGTGCACTGCCAGGTATGCCATAACCTGGTCTTCTGATTTTTTAAAAATATTTATTTATTCTCTTTTGTTGCCCTTGTTTTAGTGTTGTAGTCATTATTGTTGTTGTTATTGATGTTGTCGTTGTTGGAGAGGACAGAGAGAAATGGAGGAGGGGAAGACAGAGAGGGGGGAGAGAAAGACAGACACTACAGACCTGCTTCACCACCTGTGAAGCGACGACTCCCCTGCAGATGGGGAGCTGGGGGGCTCGAACCGGGGGCTCAAACCGGGATCCTTACGTGGGTCCTTGCGTTTCACGCCACTTGGCCTTCTGGTTTTTGAACTGATAAATTACATTTAGATAGAGGCAGGGTAACAGAGAGAAACACACACACACACACACACACACTGAGAGAGAGAGAGAGAGAGAAAGAGAGAGAGAGAGATGCCAGAGCACTACTTCAGTACATGTGGTCTGGGGATTGAACCAGAAGCCTTGGGCAAAGAAGTCCCCTGAACATTTTGCCAGCTGAACTCTTTTCTACATGATGTATACTGTATACTGGGTCTCTTAAGTTCAGCTGGCAACTGCTGGCTGACATTGGAGCTGAACGGTGACCAGTATGATGTAAATTAAAATATATCTGTGTCAAAACAGTAAATATACTATTGCCTGGCTCACAGAGAGCCAAGTTACTGTATTTTTTTTCAGTTAACTGATTAAAATTTTAAAAAATATTAATAGTCTGTTACAAGATTGTAAGATTACAATGTATAGCTCCACACCACACCCATCACCAAGGTTCTGCTTCCCCCATCCCACCTCCCAAAGACAAACCACTATAGTTCTCACAAGCATTAGAAAGTTTGCTGGTTTCTGTTTTGGTTTTTTTTTTAATTCAAATCCATGTGTATCCAATTTCTAGATTCCATGTATGAGTGAAACCATCTGGTAGTTGTCTGTCATCTCTTTATTTATTTCACTAAACAGTATCATCTCCTGTTTCATTCATTTTGTCCCAAGGAACACAATGTCATCATTTTTGAATGCAGAGTAGTATTCCATGGAATATATATCCCATAACTTCTTCAGCCAGTCATCTGCTGATGGGCATCTAGGCTGCTTCCGCTCTTTGGCTGCTGTGAATAACGCAGCTATGAACACAGGGACGCATATGTCCCTGATCCAGCAATACCACTCTTATGCATTTATCCAACAGACACTCAAACACTTAATATATTAATTCACTGTTTTCCTTGCTGCCCAAGCTCAGTAGTTGTTGAAAAAGGAGTTACAACCTACAAGACAATAACAGACATGATTAGTGCTTTAAAAATTTGTATCATCTAAGGAACGTGTCTGTCTTTTGCAATAAGCATAAGACCCCCATTTTATTTTATTTATTTTTTTATATCTTTATTTATTTATTAGATAGAGACAGCCAGAAATTGAGAGGAGGAGGGGAGATAGACAGGGAGAGAGACAGAGAGAAACCTGCAGCCCTGCTTCACCACTTGCGTAGCTTTCCCCCTGCAGGTGGGGACCGGGGGCTCGAAGCTGGGTCCTTGTGCACTGTAATATGTGTGCTCAACCAGGTGCACCACCAGCCAGTCCCAAGACCCCCATTTTAAAGACTGTAAATAATTTACTTCTATCTTCAAAGGCCAACCCCCCATTTTTCTGAACTGCATTTGCCTTTCCACAGATGAAAGAACAGGATCTCTAGGACATGTGATTTTGAAGGTATTGTTGTCTATCCCAGAGGCCCTTCCATGTCTCAAGGCCACATGTCCCAGCTCCCGGGCTCCCCTTGGCTGCCTCCCAAGCACGCAAGATGCCCTTGGTCACCTAAGAGTCTTGTTTTCTTCTCTCTCTCAGACACCTAAATTGTTTGCACGATGCATCAGTTTCTATCATTTATCTTGTAACTGAACCCTCTTGGTTACATGTACAGCCCTGGAGCCTCCCTAACAGGCACCTCTTTCAGGTCCTTTGAAAGAACAGGTGAGTCTCCTTGATCTCTGCGTCTTGTATCATTTCAGGACTTCTTTGATCCTCAAAGCCTCTTTCAGGCCTGCCAGCTGGAGGGCTGGAGGGCTGGAAGGCAGATGCTAGGGACTCCCCCACCTCCTCTGCAACAGGGCTTCTAGGGGAGAAGGGACAGTCCACAGAAATGATGCCAGCAGGATCATAACACTGCATTGGTTATAATGGGAAGTGACTAGTATCTACCAGCACATCAGAGAAAAGAAAGAGGTGGTGAGGGAACACACACAACCTCCTTCCTTACCTGCAAGAGTAATCTTCAGCTCCCTGCTCACTGCAGGATCTAAAACACAATAAATAAATATTAAAAAAAAAAGAAAAAAAGAACCAAGGTTGAAATCTCCAGACCCTATATGCTGTGGGAAGCTTCATGAGCAGTGAAGTAGGGCTGAAGGTGTTTTGCTTTCTCTCTCTCGATCTGTCTCCCTCCTCTCAATTTTTCTCTGTTTTTATCCAAAAAAAAATATACATCAAGGCCCAGCGATAACCATGGAAACAACAACAACAACCCCCCAGAACAACAACAGAAATTTCAGGTCCCTTATGCCTCTGATGGGTGAAACATAAAGGATTCTTAAAATTTGTGCAAATCTACTCCTGCCTTTAGGTTCATGATTGGTCAACAATTTGTTTGGCTTTATATGTTAACTGTCTTTTCAGCCACCAGGTTCCAGATGCTACCATAATGCCAACCAGACTTACCTGCACAGAAGACCCCACCCATGTGTCCTGGAGTTCTGATTCCCCAGAATCCCACCCCACTAGGGAAAGAGAGAGGCAGGCTGGGAATATGGGTTGATCGATCAATGCCCACACTCGGCAAGGAAACAATTACAGAAGATAGACCTTCCACCGTCTGCATCCCACAATGACCTTGGGTCTATATTCCCAGGGGGGGTTAAAGAATAGGAAAACTATCAAGGGAGGGGATGGGATATGGAGTTCTGGTGGGTGGGAACTGTGTGAAGTTGTACCCCTCTTATCCTATGGTTTTGTCAGTGTTTACTTTTTATAAATAAATAAATAAATAAATCTGTGCAAATATAGGGAACAAGGAAATAGCATAATGGTTATCAAAAGAGTTTCATGTTTGACTAGGTTTAGTCAGCATCACCAACATAAACCAGAGCTGAGCAATATTCTGCTTAAAAAAAAAAAGAACGAAGTATAAATTCGTGTTCCCCAAACATCATATTAAAAATAGCCACAAGACAGGGTTTAATTATACTCTAGGTAAATGATGAATCAAAAGAATTTTTATAGACTAAATTGGGACTCTCATATTACCAGGTCGCCAGGAGAAGACTCACCTTTCACTATAACTGACAGTGTCATTAGCAAACTTGAAACATGGTATACTTTTTTTTTTACATGTTATTAAAACACTCAAGTGAGGTGTACTTAATAGGATTAAGGTGAGATTTAAAAAAGAGTCACACAAGCTCTAGGTGGGAGAGATCAGGTCCTCAAGAATGAGAGGAAGAAAGAACTGATGGAGACTCCTGTATTGTTAATATGATCATTAGGATGCCTTTCAGTACTATTGAGAGCTCTGGAAAATAGTGAGAGTTTCAAGACTGTCAGCAAGATGGGTGTTGGGCAGATAGTTGATGTGGGGCTGTCTGAGGGTGAGTGGGATGCAGAGGACTGGATCTGGGAAAAGGCTGGGTTGACCCCGCACATGTGGAATTCTTGAAAGGATCTAAGAATTTAAAGTAACCAAGAGCATGTGCAGAGGGCAAAGAAAAGATGTGTGTGTGTGTGTGTGTGTGTGTGTGTGTGTGTGTGTGTGTGTGTGTGTGTGTGTGTAAGTCTGCTACCACTCAAGGAAGAAACAAAGGAAGGTATTGAGGGGACTGAAAAGGAATGACCCCATAAGGTCAAGGGGAAGGTAGTTTATTGATGGAGGTCATGGTGCTTATGTCAGTGCTGGCTGTGTGGATTTCAGAGAATTCAAGACAAGGTCAAGGGACTTGACAACTACATTAAGCAAGACCACAAGGTTAGGCAGTGACTTGATTTATGGAGCAGAGATGACTGGAGCCACAGGGAATGAGTGCAGGTGAGAGAAAAACGTGTTTGTGAGCAAATGGCTGGCCTGGGTGGTGTCTTGATACTGAGTGGCTGGGTTGGCAGAGAGACAAAGGTCCCACAGCAATGAAGCATCCCACAAGTGTTTTGGGGATTGCCATTGAGTCTGGGTTTCACACATGACAAAATTGGCACCCTCTCAGTCAAACTACCTGGCCAGCCCTGAAGAGGAGCTTTTGGCAGAGGTGCCTGGGGCCTAGCTAGGAGAGTTGGAGAGGAGTACAGAAGTGCACTGCTGGACAGGGAGCAGAGTAAGGACAATGACAACTGGGTGGGGGTGGGACTCATTACAAGACCCTCCAATTCTTACCTCACATTCATCACTGCCCATGTCCTCCTATCAGTGGGTTTCACATACTGGGGTTAATTTGGGGTTATAGAAAAGAGACCTGTCCTTTTGCAGTATGTCACCTGATTACTTTGTCACTTCATGGCCTACTGTGGCCTGTAGTATGCCAGCCATTTCACCTATGGGTCATCTGTGCCATTCTCTGGGAGGTTATCGTGCTGTGTATACATGTGTGCCTGTGTGTGTATGTGTATATGCACGTGCCTGTGTGTATATTTATACAGGTGTGCATGGCATGTGTTTAATAACTGCTTTTGCCCTTAAAAAAAGAGCAGTTGGTTTTCTGACCTTGGTCTTTGTATGTAGATCCTGAAGATGTAACACATAGCCTGTAGGGAAGTGCTGCCCTGTCTACCTGGTTAAGAAAGATAAGCTTGAAGGTTACATTACTGAACTTGGCTGACTCTCCCAGTGTGTGTTTGGCTGGCTGCTGAGCTGCTAACCCAGTAAGTACACAGTTTCTGCAGGGGCTTCTGAATTAGTGTCTGGTCAGTAGGTCTGTCTCTGAAGGAGCCAAATTTCTGTGGTGTGAAGGAGAGACAACCTCCAGAAGGGCAGGGAAATTGAGTCAATTCACTATCTTCCTTGAGGTCTCAAGTGGGTATTTTCTCAGAGTCACTGGCCTCCTGGAAGTGCTTTATCCCAAAGGAATGTTGGCTCAGTGCAAGGACTGGGTAGGTTTAGGCTTCAGGAACATGCAACTTTTTGTGTTGGAAACATTTACAATTTTCTCCTGCCATGATGATGTATTTTTCTAGGATCATTCAGGTTTTTTTTCTTGATGCTTGGGTATGTTGCCCACCAAACTTAGTGTCAATTCCATTGGCATAATCTTCCCTCCCCAGCATAATTCTCTCCCCCTCCCCAAATGCACATATACTTTGAAAGGGGAAAAATTTTCCAGCCCCAAGAAAATATACCAGGGGTTGAGTACTCAAGGGACCAAGGACAAACAATGTGCAATATGCATGCTAGAGTGTGCTGAGTACATACGCAATGGGTGATATTGGCAGGTGTGTATGTGTCATGCAATATACATCATATCTACAATGACATGATATAGTTGTGACATGGGTGTGACCTATGTCATAGATTCTTATGTGACGTGCATTGCATGTGCATGTGTGAATGTGTGGTGCGTGATGAGTGTTGGTACAGGTTTGGTTTGTATATGCTGTTAGCTATAGTAATGATCAAATAAGAACTTCCATGTGACTTTGGCTGTGGTTTAAATAAATGGGAGGTTTATGGCATCGAGGGTTTTTTAGGTAAAGCAAAATAAGCAAAGGGGAAAAGACTGGTTAGTCATGATGGCAGGAGCCATAAGTCTAAGTTAGTTGCCAGAGCTCAGTTACACATGTTTGGGTCCTTGAGGGAACACCATGGTGGGTTCTGAGGAGAAGGAGAGCATGTAGGAACCAGGATCAGGAACTAAAGGAACCAGAACAGACAGCTGTTTTCCAGCAGATACTCACTTAAATCAATTCCTATCAACCCACAATCCCTTGTGGGTTTACATTTTGTCCGTAGTATGCTCGTCAGGCTGACATCAGCCATATGCTAATTATGTTCATGTCCCGACTGAACTCAGAAGAGTTGTTCTGGGAGGTTAGGAACCAGCCACCTGCCACTAGGAGGGTGGTGGGGGCTCTGGAAAGCCCAATACAACCTACTGGCTTCACATAGGCTGAGAACAGGATAGGATTGTAGGAACCCCCCAGAAATCTCCCCATCTCTGCCTCCCTAGACAATTTCCTGGGGACTAGGTACCTTGCCTGAGAAGCTGGAAAGTACCTCCCCCTTTTTTGGTAGTTTCTTTTTTAAAATTTATTTTAAAAAGGAGACATTAACAAAACCATAGGATAAGAGGGGTACAACTCCACACAATTCCCACTACCAGAACTCCGTATCCCATCCCCTTCCCTGATAGCTTTCCTATTCTTTATCCCTCTGGGAGTATGGACCCAAGGCCATTGTGGGATGCAGAATGTGGAAGGTCTGGCTTCTGTAGTTGCTTCCCCACTGAACATGGGCATTGACAGGTTGATCCATATTCCCAGTCTTCCTCTCTCTTTCTCTAGTAG
Source organism: Erinaceus europaeus (assembly GCF_950295315.1). NCBI lineage: Eukaryota > Metazoa > Chordata > Mammalia > Eulipotyphla > Erinaceidae > Erinaceus > Erinaceus europaeus. The sequence goes on along the minus strand of NC_080171.1, from coordinate 112,151,329 downwards.
GGTGGGTCTCTGGGGAAGCAGAGCTCTGGGACACACTGGTGTCCAGGGTAGTCTTGTCTGTATCATGCTAGCATCTGGAACCTGGTGGCTGAAAGAGAGTTAACATACAAAGCCAAACAAGTTGTTGAACAATTATGGACCTAAAGGCTGGAATAGTGCAAATAAAATGTTGGGGGATACTCACTGCAAAATCTTGTGTACTTCTGCTTTCAGTTATATATTTTGCCCTAGTTTATGGATATGTGTGAACATATGCTCTCAGGGGACCTGGTCTATATGTAGGTTTTGGGACTTTGTTAGGAAGTCAACTGCCTGGAATGGAATTAGAGAATACTATGAAAGGAAAGGTATCACCTGAGTAATGAAGCTGAAGGGTTGCCATTCCACACCTGAAGTCTCTGGACACAGTCTGAAGTGAAGCATGCTGGGGTGGCACTTGTTGCATTGATTAGGTTGGGATTGGCGGATGCCGTACTATTTGGTATGAATGATATGAATTGAGAGAAGCATGCAGGAAAGTGTGCCCCACCCTAAGGTTCCAGGACTGGGGGGAAATATAGACTCTATAGTGGAAATGTGAGGTTCCTGCTGTATTAGGGTTCAAGAGGACAATAGATAGTTATTGTTATAATCACATTATTTGGTAATTGGGTTGACTTAAAAAAATCCCTTTGTTAGGATTTGCTGTATAATACCCAACATCACCATAATTTATGTCCTTTGACATTATTTGTATATAGCTGTGCCACTGGTTGCTTCTATTCTCCCTGGTTTAGGCTTTTGAGAGAGTCAACATATCAAAGACTCAGCCTATGTATTAAAAGACTCAGTCTGTGCTTTAAAAAGTTTGAGACATACAATCATTTTTCCCCTCTCATATGAATTAGTGATTTATATGACAACAAATTAATAGGAGTGTACATAGACACCATTCCAACCATCAAGAGACTGTGTCCCCTCCCACCCTCACCTACCCCCACCACACCAGGAAGCCAAATATCCACCCTCACCCTCAACCCAGGGTTTTTACTTTGGTGCCCCACTCTAGATTTAGTCAAATCCTGCTTTTAGTTTCCCTTTCTGTTCTTCTTTATCAACTTCTGTTGATTAGTGGGATCATCCCATACTCAACATTATCTTTCTGACTTAGCTCACTTAACATAATTCCTTATAGCTCTGTCCAAAATGGTTCAGAGAAGGTGGGTTCATTGTTCTTAATAGCTGCATAGTATTCCATTGTGTATATATATACCACAGCTTTCTCAGCCACTCATCTCTTGTTGGGCACCTGGGTTGCTTCCAGGTTTTAGATATTACAAATTGTGCTGCTATGAACATAGGTTTACAAATATCTTTTTGATTGGGTGTTTTGGAGTTCTTGGGGTATATCCCCAAGAGAGGAATTACTGGGTCATGTGGAAGATCCATGTCTTGTGAGAGTTTTCCAGACTGCTCTCCACAGATACTGGGCCAATTTACTTTCCCACGAGCAGTGCAGAAGGGTTCCTCTGTCCCCACGGCTTCTGTAGCATTTGTTGCTGCTGTCCTTTTTGATGTATGCTATTCTCACAGGAGTGAGGTGGTATCTCATTGTTGTCTTTATTTGCATTTCTCTGACAATCAGCAACCTGGAGAAATTCTTCATTTGTTTGTTAGCCTTTTAGATCTCTTCTGTAGTGAATGTTCTGTTCATATTCTCAGTCCATTTTTGGATGGGGTCGTTTGCTTTTTTGTTGCTAAGTTTGCTCAGCTCTTCGTATATTTTGGTTATTCGTCTCTTGTCTGATGTATGGCATGTGGAGATCTCCCATTCTGTGAGGAGTACCGCCCTTTTTTATCTTTATTTATTTATTATTGGATAGGTACTGAGAGAAATTGAGAGGGGAGGGATATATGTATGGAGAGAGAGAGAGAGAAAGTCACCTGAAGACCTGCCTCACTACTTGTGAAGCTGCCTCCCTGCAGGTGAGGACGAGGCACTTGAACCCAGTTCCTTGATCACTGTAATGTGTGTACTTAACCCAGTGGACCACCACCTGGTCCCACTGGAAAGTACCCTTGATGCTGTAGTCATACCAGTGCTACTCTCTGGACTAGGTATATCAGGACCACACCCAGCAGCAGGGCAGGGGTTGCTCAAGTTGCCCTCCAGAACTGGTTGTGAGATAAGAAGCCTCTTTAGGGCAAAGCTGAGCCAGCCTCTGACTGATGGTGCTGGAAGCTTCATGTACCCCATCACTCTGATGGTAGTTTCTAGTATGACCTCCTGGCCTCCCCTCAGAATACTGGCAGGCACTGAACTCCAGCGGCAAGAACTCATCTCTGCCCTCCACTGGGTCTCTTGAGCCATCAGCTTCTCACCGGTGTAGATCCACATTCCAGCTATTGAGGCCAGGGTCCAACATCCAAGAAGCCAACCACAAGCATAATGACTCCCTTTCTTTCTGGTTAGAGTTCTATACAGCTTCACATGTAGGCATAGTTCCAATGCTGAGTTTGTAAGTTTTAGTACAAAACTAACACATATTGATTTCCCATGGAGTGATGACACTTCATTGATGTTCTACTCTGAGGGTGGGATAGTTACAGATTCACAGGCCCTTTTTCTCTTGGGAGTCACAATCCAAGTCTCTCTCCATGCTAGAGGCTGAACACCTGTGAGCACAGAACCTTTTTAAAGACTCTAAATTCATGTCTCAGGACAAACTTGGCAGGAGCCTTGTAGAGAACAGATGAAGTCCCATCTGAGACTGAGACCAAAGATACTTAATGGAGATTGGCTTGGGGGGGACTGATATCAGAGTCACTAGTCCCTAAGCTGGGGGGATTCTGACTAACCCTGACTGGTGTTTCTCACTGTGTAGGGCAAGGAAGTAGACAATATCACTGGAGAATGTCTCTGAAATCCAATCCTTAGACCACTCCTTATAAGTGAGTCAGGACTCTGGGGTGAATCCCCAGGGGATTTTCATACAAACTTAAGTTAGAGACCCACTGGTTTACACAAAACCTTTTTAAAATTTTTTTTATCTTTTAGTTTTTCTTATTTATTATTGGCTAGAGACAGAAATTGAAAGGGAAGGGGGAGACAGAGAGGGAAAGAGACAGCGAGATACCTGCAGCCCTGTTTCACCACTCATGAAGCTTCCCCACTGCAGGTAGGGATCAGGGGCTTGAACCCAGGTCCTTGCACACTGTAATGAGTGTGCTTAACCGGGTGAGCTACAGTCTGGCCCCTTAAACCTTCTCCAGGTGTTGGTTCTAACCTATATCAACCTTGTAGATGGATGACTTGTCCCACTCTCCTCCAATAAGACAGCACATCATCTTCACTCAGAAGTGGCCTTTGGACAAAAAGTGTTCTTCCAAGACATGTGATCAGAATTGCCTTTCTGAAAAATATGGAGAAACATAGCATAGAAAACATTCCAAGTGGGAGAGGAGAAAGAAAACAACATGCCAGGAGCCAGAGAACCTGGAAAAGCATCATGGGGTCATGATGGATTATAAACACATGTCCCATGAGCCACCCTGAGGATTGGAGAGAGGTTGGGAGCAGTTGTAACAGGAAGAAAATCAGCTGCTCTTGGTTTCCAACACAGTTTTTTTTTTTTCAGCATGTCTGTCAGCATGCCTTGAGCTGACAGGACTTGCATCCAATCAGAGAATTGCATATGTGCACCTCGCACAGAGTCAGACACACATGTGCATAGACACACAGTAAGAAGACACATGAATAAGCACACACAAATACGAAGAGAAATACAGGAGCAATCAGAAACACACATTCACACTCATATGTACTTGGACACACTTATTTGTCATGGACAGATATGTACACAAATCACACACAGATATAAACACATCCAACTGGCCAAAGGCTGACTGAACTCTTTTTCAAGCTCCACTGAATTTCTTTGAGAGCTTTTTCTCTGTTTCTCTTGTTTTCTGTCTCTGCAATTTTCTCCACCACATGGGGCATTGGTAGACCATTGACATGTTAATGTTGCCTCTCTATACCTCAGGCTGAGGAGAATAGCATGCATTGGACTGTGATACAAATATGGAGTGTCAATCCAAGTATGATGTGGACAGGAAACACCTAGAGGGGTCTAAGATGTACCTTTTCTTTCTTTCTTTATCTCTTTTTTCCTTCCTTTATTTCTCTCTCTCTCTCTCTTTCTAAACTCTCTCTCTCTCTCTCTCTCTCTCTCTCTCTCTTCTCTCTCTCTCTCTCTCTCTCTCTCTCTCTCTCTCCTCCTAAACTAATTTTTTTTATTTTTTACTTAAAATGCATATAGCATGAACTTTACTGTGGACCACTTCCGGTTGCAGAGTTCGGTGGCATTAAACGCACTCACTTTGCTCTGCTACCACCATCACCCACTGTGGGATATTTTTGATATATCAAAACTGAGGTTTTATCCCCATGGCCTCCACCACACCTCCCAGAAGCCACCAGTCTTCTCTGACCCTACCAATCAAACTACTCTACCTTCAATGCTAGAAACCAGTTTTGTGACTAACATGTTTGACTCCGCATAATGTATCATCTATGTGGTAGCCAGTGACAGAATTTTCTTCCCATTTAAGGCTAAATAATGTTCCACTACATGTTGAGTCCACATTTTCTTTATCCACTCCTCCATCAATGGACATTGAATTGTTCCTACTTTTTGGCTGTTGTGAATAAATGCTACAAATGTGGCTGTGTGTAATATAACTGTTTAGGACCCTGCTTTCTTTTCTTTTGGATAAATATCCAGAAATGGAATTGTTGGTTTACACAGCTGCAGAATGGTTTCTAATGATCTTAAAGAGATCATTCTACAGGAGCAAATATAAATGCAAAAAAAATGTATCTTTTGTTCTTCTTGACTATATCTTCAGATCAGGTTCTGGGCATCCATGTGAGGAAAACCACTTATCCTCATTTGAGTTTCCCACTCAGGACTTTGAACTTGACTACAGAAGGTTATTTGGGATGAGATCTTCAAAAGAAAGGACTGTGAGGAAGGGACAAGCGAGCCCCCAGGAAAGTCCAAGGGGATAGACAGAGTGCCAGAGCTCTACCTAGGGAATCACTTATATCTCTGCTCTGTACTCTGTAACCTGAGGTGGTGGCTTCCTTCTTCATGGAATGAGGGCTTTCACTGTCTTTAGAAAAGTGCCAAACAAGACCAACCAGTCTGTGTACTGTTTATTGTCACTAAACACTGGGATTCCAAGTGATTCAGTGATAAAATTCCATTCCCTTGGGATGAGTTGGGGGGGGGGGGGGTGCTTGTTGCAAGTAACCTCTCTGGTTAGTGTTGAGCATTAATAACATTTAATAACATTGGCATGGATTCTACTTACACTTTCAAGAAGAGTATTTTTCTACAGGGTGCTAATTTGGAGAAATTCCAGTTCCATGATTGGCCCATGTTTGTTCAAGAGGAAGCGAATAGTGACTGAGAAGCACTTTAGTTTTCTTGTGGTGAGTGACTCCTGGGGTCAGACGTGTCCCTATATCAGGAATTATTTTGAAGTGCACAATGGTATCTGGTAATAAGGAAACAGAATCCAAGTTCCTAGCTGTGTGTCTTCCCATAGACACTTGGAATGATGGTGCGGACTTATTTTCCCATCTTGTGATTCTTTCTCATATTTTGTCTTGAAGGACAGGTCCATAAGCTCATTCTGCTGATAGCCCAAGGTCTCACAGGGCTGAACAGGCCCTGGTGATCTTCACCAGACTAAGATTGTGAAGGCTGAAGGTCCAGGTGGGGGCTGAACCACAGCCACAGCTGAGAAGGGACTTTTGTTTACGACTGTTGTTATTACTATTACCTTGGGAGTAATGATGCAACTGGCTGCCTTCCAAGGACATCTGTGAGTGTTGTTGCAGGGAAATAAGGAGACTACCCCCTAGCCAGGGAATCAAGGCAGCAACTGAGGAGAAGCGTTTTAGGGTCAGACACTTATGACCTAACCTAGACCATTTGTTTTGATATAAATATACTTGTTCTTTCAGCCAGTTTACTGAACTACAGCTAGGAGCAAGGCCTTGTCCTTTTATTGGGTCTGAAACTGATGTTGTTTCTATGCCAAAGCAACTGCAGTAGACTTTATTTACTTATTTATTTGCTTTTTAGTAGTGATTTACAAGATTATAAGATAATAGCGGTATAGTTCATCACCATTTCCACCACCAAAGTTCTGTGCTCTCCCCCCCTCCCCCATAATCACCACCATAGTTCTCCCAAGGTCTGAGATATGGATTGAAAATATATACTCATATGTTTCAGTTCTCTATAGTCCACACATGAGTGAAATTATCTGGTAGCCCTGTGAAGCGACTCCCCTGCAGGTGGGGAGCCGGGGGCTTGAACCGGGATCCTTCTGCCAGTCCTTGCGCTTAGCGCCACGTGCACTTAACCCACTTTGCTACTGCCCACCCCCCATGAATGATTTTTATTCCATTGTTAAAGGCTCTCCCCTTTTACTCTAATCAAAGTACTTCTCATAGGTCCCCCCCCCCCCCAGATATTTTAAATTGTTAACCAGAAACATGAACAGGCACCTACCAGAGAAACATGTGAGTCATTTGGGAAAAAAAAAAAAAGATGACTCCATGGTTAGGGTTAGGATTAGGATTAGAAAGCTGATGCTCATTTTTATTCTCTTCTTAGGTCTTACTTTCACTTCCTTTTAAAGCCACATCTACACCTACCAGAACTTTCAAGCATCCTTCTTTTTCCCTCTTCCCTCTCAGGTAAAGGAAGCAAGGTCTAACTTTGTTGTGTGTTCTTCAAATTCTCTTCCCTCTCAATGGTGGGGCAAAAACAAAGATACTTGGCCACAAAAGTTTTTAGTCCCTGTGGGACTGGGATTCAGGACCCTCTGGTCATCTTCCCCTAATATTTTTTTTCCTCTGGGAGTTTGGACCAAAATTTTTATGTGAGTGTAGAAGGAAGGAGTTCTAGCTTTTGTTATTGCTTCTAGGACTCTGAAGGGGTGAGGTTTTGGAGAATGTTGGCAAGGGCCTCTGACCAGAGAAGTCAGGATGGGATCATAGTAACATCTGGAACTTGGTGGCTGGAAGGCAATAAAATATAAAGCAGGACAAAATGTTTAATAAACAGAGTTCAAAAAGTAGGATTAGAGCCAGTGAGAATAGGGACCCAAAGGGTGAAAGAAGAAAGCTAGGATGACTTTTCTGGCTGTGTTCCTAGAAGTCCGGGACTTTAGTAATCTTTGCTTGAGCTTGATAGCTAACAGGAACGTGGACTAGAAAGACTGTCTGGGTGGATGATATCAGAATAGAGAAGTCACTCCTCCACCTCTCTGCCAACCCCCCCCCCCCACAACCTATTCTTTCTCATTCTCCACCCCACATTCTAGTCACCCTCTTAGCTCTTACATTATGCAAAAGACAGTCTGGTTACCTCAGAATATTCTGAGTTCCTTGGAGTGAGAAGTTTACATGAACTCTTATTAAAAGAATATAATTTGGATGGACATGATCATATGTAGACACTCCAAGGCACATTGGATCTGAGGTCCACAGTTTTAATAAAGTGAGACATTTTGGAAAACAAACAACAAACTTTTCCCTTGATCTCTATGACACCCTTACTTTTTATTCGTTTAAATGTTCTTTATTACCCCTTCCTTCCTTCCTTCCTTCCTTCCTTCCTTCCTTCCTTCCTTCCTTCCTCCCTCCCTCCCTCCCTCCCTCCCTCCCTCCCTTCCTTCCTTCCTTCCTTCCTTCCTTCCTTCCTTCCTTCCTTCCTTCCTCTTTAAGGAAATGTAGGAAACTGCTTTGAAGTGTCCTGGAGCCTGGAGGTGGGAAGGGGATGGAATTCTTCTGTCTGGGAGGAGGAGGCTTCTCTGTTGAGGGCAGATGGATTTGGGCACAGGCAACAATAGCAACAAATGTAGCCGAGCCCTTTCCTTTGATGTACAAAGATTAAACATCATGTCAAGCGAGCTTGGAAGCTTGACTGAAATGTGATAATATGGAAGCCTGATACCTTACGGCCAGAGTCCTATAAAGATAAAAATCAGATTATTAATGACAGTTTCCAGTTTAGAAAATGTCTTACGATGTGTTTGATCAGCAGGTCCCAGGCAGACACCTCTACTTGCAAACACATGCAGACCACATGCTTGCAAATGGAAAGACATTGCAAAGCAAATGCAGGGGAGCATACTGGTCCCAAGAGCCCCTCTTTCTCCAGTTCCCCTGCCTTGAAAGGATGTTTGGCGTAAATCCAGCAATACTGAACAGTGCCCAGTCCCCCCTCCTCACTCCAACATCTCCCATCTCCCTATTCATGGGTGCTCTGCAGAGTATCTACCTGAAGAGGACCCTATAAGCACAGATTGAATCCGGGTATAGCTCCTACCTTGGGAGTTGTGGGTAGGGGGGACTGGGAAGAAAACTGTTAAAAAATTTTTTTAATTATCTTTCTTTATTTGATAGAGACAGCCAGACATTGAGAGGGAAGGGGGTGACAGAGAAGGTGAGAGACCGAGAGACACCTGCAGCACTACTTCACCACTTGCAAAGCTTTCCCCCTGTAGGTGGGGACTGTTGGCTTGAACCTGGGTCCTTAAGCATTATAACAGGTGAGATCAACCAGGTGCACCACCACCACCCCCCTTTACTTTCTTTCTTTTTTAAAAATTTCTTTATTGGGGAATTAATGTTTTATATTTGACAGTAAATACAATAGTTTGTACATGCATAACATTTCCCAGTTTTCCACATAACAATACAACCCCCACTAGGTCCTCTGTGATCCTTTTTGGACCTATATTCTCCCCCCCACCCACCCCAGAGTCTTTTACTTTGGCGCAATACGCCAATTCCAGTTCAGGTTCTACTTGGGTTTTCTCTTCTGATCTTGTTTTTCAACTTCTGCCTGAGAGTGAGATCATCCCATATTCATCCTTCTGTTTCTGACTTATTTCACTTAACATGAATTTTTCAAGGTCCATCCAAGATCGGCTGAGAAGGGTGAAGTCCCCATTGTTAATAGCTGAGTAGTATTCAATTGTGTATATATACCACAACTTGCTCAGCCACTCATCTTGTTGGACACCCAGGTTGCTTCCAGGTTTTGGCTATTACAAATTGTGCTGCTCAGAACATATGTGTACACAGATCTTTCTGGATGGGTGTGTTGTGTTTCTTAAGATATATCCCCAGGAGAGGAATTGCAGGATCATAGGGTAGGTCCATTTCTAGCCTTCTGAGAGTTCTCCAGAATGTTCTCCACAGAGGTTGGACCAATTTACATTCCCACCAGCAGTGCAGGAGGGTTCCTTTGACCCCACAACCTCTCCAGCATTTGCTGCTGTTACCTTTTCTGTTGTATGACATTCTCACAGGAGTGAAGTTGTATCTCATTGTTGTCTTTATTTGCATTTCTCTGACAATCAAAGATTGAAGTTTTTTTTTTTCATGTGTTTCTTGGCCTTTTGGATCTCTTCTGTGGTGAATATTCTGTCTATGTCCTCTCCCCATTTTTGGATGGGGTTATTTGTTTTCTTGTTGTGGAGTTTGGCAAGCTCTTTATATATTTTGGTTATTAGCCTCTTGTCTGATGTATGGCATGTAAAGATCTTCTCCCATTCTGTGAGTGGTCTCTTGGTTGGGTAGTGGTTTCTTTTGCTATGCAAAAGCTTTTTAATTATGTAGTCCCGTAGGTTTATGCTTGCCTTAGTCTTCTTTGTAATTGGATTTGTTTCATTGAAGATGTTTTAAAAATTTATGTGGAAAAGAGTTCTGTCAATATTTTCCTCTAAATATCTGATAGTTTCTGGTCTAACATGCAAGTCCTTGATCCACTTGGCATTTACTTTTGTATTTGGTGAAATATAGTGGTTCAGTTTCATTTTTCTGCATGTTTCAACCCATTTTTTTCCCAACACCATTTGGTGAAGAGTCTCTGCTTTCCCCATTTAATAGTCTGGGCACATTTGTCAAAGATCAGATGTCCATAGGTGTGGGGGCTGACTCTGGGCTCTCAGTTCTATTCCACTGGTCAGTGTGTCTATTCATGTTCCAGTACCAAGCAGATTTGATGACAATGGCCCTATAATACAATTTGAGATCTGGGAGTGTGATGCCTCCAGTTCTGTTCTTTCTTCTCAAGATTGTTTTGGCAATTCTAGGTCTTTTCTGGTTCCAGATAAACATATGTAGCATTTTTTCTACTCTCCTAAAAATGTAGTTGGGGTCTTGATGGGGATAGCATTAAATTTGTATATGGCTCTGGGTAGTATATTCATTTTGATGATGTTAATTCTTCCAACCCATGAACATGGACTGTCTTTCCACTTCTTTGTGTCTTTTTCAATTTCCTTGAGTAGTGACTCATAATTTTCAGTATACAAGTCTTTCACTTCTCTGGTTAGGTTAATTCCTAGATATTTTATTGTTTTTCTTGCTGTAGTAAAAGGAATTGATTCAGGATTTCAACTTCTTCTAACTTAGTGTTTGCATAGAGAAATGCCACTGACTTTTGAATGTTAATTTTGTAGCCTGACACCTTACTGTATTGCCTGATGATTTCCAAAAGCTTCTTGCTGGATTCCTTAGGTTTTTCTGTGTATACTATCATGTAATCTGCAAGTAAGGAGAGTTTGACTTCTTCATTTCCAATCTGTATCCCTTTAATTCTTTGCTCCTGCCTGATTTCTATGGCAAGAACTTTCAACACTATGTTGAATAGTAATGGCGATAGTGGGCAGCCTGTCTAGTACCTGATCTGAGGGGAAATGCTTCCAGTTTTTCACCATTGTGTATGACGTTGGCTGTAGGTTTGCTACATATAGACTCCACTATCTTCAGGAATTTTTCATCAATTACCATTTTTTGTAGTGCTTTGATCATAAAGGGATGTTGTATTTTGTCAAAGGCTTTCTCTGCATCTATTGATATGATCATGTAGTTTTTGGTCTTGCTTTTATTGATGTGGTGGATCATGTTGATTGATTTATGTATATTAAACCAACCTTGCATCCCTGGGATAAACCCCACTTGGTCATGATGAACAATCTTTTTAATATACTGCTATATCCAGATGGCTAGAATTTTGTTCAATATTTTAGCATCTATGTTCATCAGAGATATTGTTCTGTAGTTTTCTTTTTGGGTTGTGTCCCTGTCTTCTTTTGGTTTCAAAGTGATGTTGGCTTCATAGAAGGTGGAAGGGAGTACTCCAGTGTCAATAGTCTGGAAGACTTTTAAAAGTAGAGGTATTAGTTCTTCTTTGAGGGTTTTGTAGAATTCATGTGTAAAACAATCTGGTCCAGGACTTTTATTGTTGGGAAGGTTTTTGATAACTGTTTCAATTTAATTCACTGTGATAGACCTGTTCATGTTATCTAGTTCCTCTTTACTAATTTTGGAAGTTTGTAGGTATCTAGGAAATCATCCATTTCTTCCAGGTTCTCTAGCTTGGTGGCAAATAGTTGTTCATAGAAGTCTCACATGAAATGCTGAATTTCTGCAATGTCTGTTGTGATATCTCCTCTTTCATTTATGAACTGATTTATTTGGGTCTTCTCCTTTTTTTGTTTTGTGAGTCTGGCTAAAGGTTTGTTGCTATTGTTCACTCTTTCGAAGAATCATCATTTACTTTTGTTGATTTTTGGTATGGTTTTCTTATTTAATATGTTATTGATTTCTGCCCTAACTTTAGTGATTTCTGTCTTTCTGCTTGCTTTAGGGTTCCTTTGTTCTTCTTTTCTAGGTCTTTAAGATGTGCAATCAGGCTGTTTATTTTTGCTTTTTCTTGTTTCCTAATGTGTGCGTTTATGGCTATGAACTTCCCTCTCAGTACTGCCTTAGCTGTGTCCCAAATATTTTGATAGCTTGTGTCATCATTTTCTTTGAATTCTCAAAAACATTTTTATTTCTTCCTTTATTTTCTCTTTGACCCAGTAGTCATTAAGTAGTGTACTGTTGAGCTTCCACATTTTGGGACTATTACTAATCTTTTGTTGACTGTTAAGTGTTAGTTTACTTCCATTGTGGTCTGAGAAGATGTTTGGGATGATTTCAATGCTCTTGAATTGGCTGATGCTGTCTTTGTGGCCTAACATATGGTCTATCCTTCAGAATGACCCATGTGGACCTGAGTAAAATGTGTCTTCCAGTTTCTTGGGATGAATGACTCTGAAAATGTCCAATAGTTCTAGTTTATCTATCTCTTCATTTAGCTCCCTTATGTCTTTATTGATTTTCTGCCTGGATGATCTGTAAAGTTGAGAGAGTGGGGTGTTGAAGTCCCCTACTATGACTGTGTTGCTATTAATATGTTGCTGTAGCTCTTTCAGTATGTATTTAGATGGCTTCTCATTGAGTGCATAGATGTTAATAATTGTTAAGTCCTCTTAATGGACTGATCCTCTGATCATTAAGTAGTGTTCATCCCTATCTTTTTAAATTTTATTTATTTTAATGTCTATTGTGTCTGATAAGAGAATAGTTGTTCCTGTCCTTTTTTGTGGGCCATTGGCTTATATGATAGTTTTCCATCCTTTCACTTTGAGTCTGTGTTTGTCTTGTTAAGTTAGTTGGGTTTCCTTAGACAGCATACTGTTGGCTTGTGTTTTCTGATCCATCTTCCTGCTCTGTACCTTTTAATAGGTGAATTCAGGCCATTGACATTTATTGATATCAAAGATAGAAGGTATTTTAACAACATTCTTATAGAGTTTTAGAGTATTCTGATAGACGGCCTTTTTATTGTGATCTGACTGTTTATAGGAGACATTTCAGAACTTCTTTCAGGGCAGGCTTGGTGATAGTTGATTCTTTCAACTTTTGCTTGTCTGAGAAGGTTTTGATGCCTCCATCTAGTCTGAATGACAGTCTAGCAGGATACAGTAGTTTTGGTTGAAATCCTTTCTCATTGAGCACTCAGTGGATATATTGTCATTCTCTTCTGGCCTGTAGTGTTTGTGTGGAGAAGTCTGCTGTTAATCTTATGGGTTTTTCTCTGTAGGTGACTCTTTGTTTTTCTCTTGCAGTCTTCAGGATCCTTTCTTTATCCTTATTCCTTTCCATTCTAAATAGGATGTGTCTTCATGTCTTTAAGTCTGGGTTAATTCTGCTTGGTACCCTCTGGACTTCTTGAACCTTTATGTCTTTTACGTAGTTTAGACTAGAGAAGTTCTCAGCTATTATGTCCTGAAGAATACTTTCTCCCCTTCCCTCTCTTTCTTCCTCTGGTAAACCAACATTGCATATATTGTTTCTTTTGAAGTCATCTCATAGGTCTCTGTTATTGTTTTTAGTATCTCTTAATCTCTTTTTGAGATCTCTTACTTCTTTTTTAGTTCTCTCTAATTTGCTAATTTTGTCTTCAGTCTCATTGATTCTATTCTCTTTCCCCTGTACTGTTTTCTGGAGTTCATCTATTTTGTTACCCTGTTCTGATACTGTTTTAGCTTGTTCAGCTAGCTGTGTTCTTAACTCAGTTATTTCAGTTTTCAGCTTTCTAATAACCTTGAGATAATTAGTGTTTTATTCCAGGGTCTCATTTGTTGTTTCTTCATTTCTGATGACAATTCTTTCAAACTCTTTACTCACTCCTGTGATTATTTCCTTAACTAGTGTTTGGATGTTGACCTCATTATTTTGTGCTTCAACCTTTGGGGGGCTTTTAGCTAGATTCTTCTCCTGGTTCATTCCTCCAATATTTCTTCTTGTTGGTTTAGCCATTTTTATGTAGTATGTTATGAGGTCCCTCTCTCAGTACTTTTCAAATTACTGATCACTCTTGCCTGTATTGAGTTGTGTCTAATTAAGGTAATTAAAGGGTTCACAGCTGTGGAAATTGACAGTTGTTTCAATATTATTTTAATCCCTGAGTTGGAGCACAGTGGCTTAAAAGCCTCTTTTGTTCTTTTTCTTCCCTGTAGGCTATGGGAACCTGAGATCTTTTAAACTATAAGTAGTCTTTTTAGCTTAATCACTGACTCTTAACCAAGAGATAAAGCAGGGTGGTGCAGAGATAATCCAGTGGTTCTGCAAACAGACTCTCACGGCCCCCTCCCCCCCCCCCGCTAGGCCACCGAGTTATAGATCTTCTCCTGAGTTTCCCGTTTAGTTCTCTGTCGCCTGGTGTCAGCATAGGACTTCCTCCCCACCCCCCACATTGCTCCAAATCTGAGAACAGTAGCAATAAGTCTCACAGTTTCATTTGGTGAGTCTTAGGGAGTCCTCTCCTCCCTTCAGCAGTCTTTTTGTTGGTGAAACAGACTGGAGGTGGTGTCTCAACTGGTAAACTGCTGGATTGTTACCAGCCACTTAGTCTCTCCCTAGGCTCTTCTCTGTCCATGAGCCACACTTATTTGCAGTGACTGGTGATTTGGTGGGTTCCTGAAGTTGTTCTAGTCCTGTCTTGTTGCGGTCCCAGGTGGTCTCCTTTGGTATTCCTAGTTGACCCAGGAGAGGAGAGGAGAGAAACACAGCTGCTGTTGCTCTGTAGCCCTGCCTTCTAAAGTCTCTCCCACCTCTCTTTTCTTAATGAAAGCCAAATGACTCCATGGTATTTGTTATTGAGTGTTTTATTTATTGATATACTTATTTGATAGAAACAGGTAGAAATTAAGATGGACAGGGAGAAAAAAGATAGAGAGACACCTGCAGCACTGCTTCACCCCTCCTACAGGTGGGGACTGGGGGTTTGAACTTGGGTCTTTTTGCATTGTAATATGTGCCTTCAACTAGGTGCGCCACCACCTGGCCTCAACCCATGGAGAGAGAGCTGGGAACGAGTATTCAGAATCTGTAGCTCCACCAGCACAAAATAAAGGATGGTGCTCTGAAACTCAATTCCATCTAGACCCAGAGACAGGAGAGGGAAAAGTAAAGACACTCAGAAGTAGTAATAGGTGTAACTTAAAATGGAAGAGAAGGCAGGACCAAAGTAAAGATGGAACACACACATGCACACCCACACCCACCCCCCCCACACAGAGAGAGAGAGAGAGAGAGAGAGAGAGAGAGAGAGAGAGAGAGAAATAGTAGTCAACCCATATCTGTGACTTTGGGAGAATCACTGCAGTTTCCAATGGAGGGAGTGGGTACACAGAACTCTGGTGGTAGGAATGATGTGGAATTGTACCCCCATCATTTTGTAGTTTTTAAATATAAAGTATATTTTATTTTTTGAATTTTATATATATTATATATTTTTATTTTCTTAAATTTTTATAGTATGTATTTATTTATTGGATAGAGATAGCCAGAAGCTGAGAGGAAGGAGATAGAGAGGAAGAGAGACAGAGAGACACCTGCATCCCTGCTTCACCACTAGTGAAGCTTTCCCCCTGCAAGGACCTGGGTCCTTGTACACTGTAATGTGCACTCAACCAGGTGTGCCATCACCTGGCCCCTTATTTTATAATTTTGTAAATCACTAATAATTTTTTTAAAGGACTATATAATCATATTGGGTTAGTCTTCATTATAACATTATCAATATGATCCATTGAACACTGAAGCATGGAGGGAAGGATACCAGCCTCTATGATGGAGGTTAGAGAGATTGGAGTGAGAGATGGGTTGTCAGTTGAGGTTTCTCTATAGGATATCCTTTAAAAAGAAGGAGGGAATACTCTTCCTGAGTGAAGCTCTCCAGAAGGATTCTGGTTGAGTCCAAAAAGCATCTCAAATCTGACCCAATTAGACCTCTAAATTGACACCATATTTCAGAGATGTGTTAGCAAGACCACCTGCTGATTTGTTTTTGGTTAGGGGCTCTCACACAGATCTTTGCCTGTCCTTGCTCCTTTTGCTAATCTGCTTATCAACATCCTCAGTAACTCAAGATTGCTTGCTACTGATGTCACATTCTCTCTCTCTTTTTCTTTCTTATTTTTAACAGAAGATAATTAACAAGTGTCTTTGAGAGTTGACAAATTTCCATACTTAAATATGATAGATAGAAATGTGCTGTCTTTAAGATGTCAGGGACATTATTATTCACCACTGTTGTTACCACTGTCGTTACCTCTTTTTTTTTATAATTTTTTTTTCCATTTTGTTGCCCTTGTTGTTTTATTGTTGTTGTTGTTATTGATGTTGTTATTGTTGGATAGGACAGAGAAAAATGGAGAGGGGAGGGGAAGACAGAGACGGGGAGAGAATGATAGACACCTGCAGACCTGCTTCACGGCTTGTGAAGCAACTTGCCTGCAGGTGGGGGAGCTGAGGGCTGCAACCAGGATCCTTAAGCCGGTCCTTGTGCTTCACACCACGTGCACATAACCCGCTGCGCTACCACTGGACTCCTTTTATTTTTTCTTTTCTACCTTCCTTCCTTCCTTCCTCCTTCCTTCATTTCTTTCTTTCTCTTTTTTTCTTTCTTTCCCTCCCCACCATTCCCACCACTAAAGGTCTGTGTTCCTCCTTCCATCCCCCCATAATGAAATTGAACATCTATCCTCCTCCTCCTCTCCCCAGAGATTTTTACTTTAGTACCCTACTCCAAACTCAGATTCTGCTTTGAGTTTCCCTCTCTATTCTTTCTCCACTTCTGTTCATGAGTGGGATCATCCCATACTCATCTTTGTCTTTCTGACTTACCTCATTTAACGTAATTCCTTCTAGCTCCATCCAAGATGAGTCAGAGAAGGTGGCTTCATGGTTCTTCATAGCTGTGTAGTCACATTCTCTCTTACCTCTACCTTTGTATCAATGGGATGCTGACTATCTGAGTGGCCCACAATTTTCTTTTTTTTTAAATATATTTTTAAAGATTTAATTTATTTATTCATGAGAAATGATAGGAGAGAGAGAAAGAACTAGACATCACTCTGGGACATGTGCTGCTAGGGATTGAACTCGGGACCTCACACCTGAGGGTCCAGTGCCCTATCCAGTGCGCCACCTACCGGACCACGGCCCCATCTTTCTACCAGTGGTTATTACAATATCAGTGCATATCGTATTTCAATTTTCCAGGATTATTATAATATCCATGCACATGACAGATGACACTATGATACTGGCCCAAGAAAGAACCTTCTGGTGTGGCAGTTTCACAAGCTTCATACACAATGTCTCCATAGACTGTTAGTCACATGCTGGCATTGGTGTCAGCTGGTGGACTTAGAGTTCAGCTTCCAATGTTCTTATGCCGGTCTCCTCTGTGGCTTTTCTGATCAGTGGCAGAAGACAAGGCACACCCCCACTGGAGTCACTGAAAAACTGAAATCAGTGTAGGTAGGTCAGTCTTATCCCTGAACACAATAAGTGATCCAATAGTGGTTACTGTGATCTAAGTGCCTATTGTAATGGCAGTTCTTGTGTGGGATTGTTCCAACACAGAAAAGAAGTAGATATTTGATTAAATGCTTTGAGTACAAGGGTGAGCTGAGCCCTTGACTAGGCAACTGAAGGGACTTGTTTGGATGGAATTGTTCTCTGGGGTCTCCGGAAGTCTTTGATGGTTTGGGACCCACTTATGGCCCACACGAGGTCCTTCAAAGGGGCCATGCAGAAATAGGCTTGGCAGAAGTAATTTCCATTTTTCACCCATGCCCACAGGTCTGGACAGTCCTTAGAGAGTTTGGAGAAGCCACTTGCCAGGCAGTGATGACTCATATGAAGAACAGGGGTGTTTGGGCAGAAAACACTGACTGTTTTTTCTGGGGTTAGAGATAATACTGGGGTTCAGTCTATCCTTGCACTTACAGGTCATTGTCTGCAGTTGAAATCACACTGCTGGTGAGAAGCTAGAACTCAGTGATTCTCAGGGAATTCAGGGTGAGTTGAATGTAAGAATTCCTGTTCTAATTTTTTATATTCTAAGTTATAAAGTAATAAATATTGATTCTTTTTTTCAAATACTTTAATCACTGTTGGATAGAGAGGGAAGGAGGGGCAGATAGAGAGGGAGAGACAGAGAGACACCTGCAGGACTGCTTCACCACTCTTTAAGCTTTCCTCCTGCAGGTGGGGACCAGGGGCTTGAACATGGGTCCTTGTGCACTGTAATATGTGAGCTTAACCAGATGCACCACTGCTTGGCTCCTTAAATACTGATTCTTCTTTCTTTCTTTCTTTCTTTCTTTCTTTCTTTCTTCCTTTCTTTCTTTCTTCCTTTCTTTCTTTCTCACTCTCTTTCTCTCTTCCTTCTTTTCTTTCTCTCTTTTTTTTTTCTTTTTTGCCTCTAGGGTCATCGCTGGAGCTTGGTGCCTATACTATGAATCCACTCATCTTGGGACCTTTATTAATCACCCCCCTTTTCCCTTATTTTTTATTTTCTATGAAAGAGAGAAATTGAGAGAGGAAGAAGAGATGGAGAGAAAAAGATAGACACCTGCAGACCTGCTTTGCCACTTATGATGTGTCCTCACTGCATGTGAGAAGCAGGGTCTCGAACCCAGTTCATTTTGTGGATCCTTGTGCTTAGTACTATGTATTCATAACTGGGTGCTCCACGGCCTACACCCCCCCCCCAATTCCTTTCCTTTGGCCATGATCACTTGCATGGCCTCTGCAACCTCAGCTCTCTAGAACTTCAATTCTGAACTAGTATACTGAGCAGTGGGGCTGTTTCCAGTGATTTGGGCTCCCCTGTCAGCCTGAGGCTCCCTGCTCCTGCATTCATGTTCTGTTCACCCTTTGCCCCTCACCCTGGGTCCTCAGGAATCCTTCCTCATTTCTAAACCATGGTAAGACCCTGTATTTCTATTTTGGGAGAATGCTCACTGGGTGTTTGTGGTAAAGTGTAAATATGTTTCTGCATAGATACGGCTTTATTACAGCTTTTATTGTGTCATGCTGACTTCTAGGTAGAGAGATTTAGGAAGGGGATGGGCAGTGGCGCACCCGGTTAAGCAATGACCTGTGAAAGAATCCAGGTTCAAGCACCACTTCCCACATTCAGGGAATGCTTCAGTAGCACTGAAGCAGGTCTGTAGGTGTCTATGTTCTTCTTTCCATCTCTGTCTTTCCTCCCCTCTCAATTTTTATCTGTCATATCCAATAAAATGGGGAAAAATAGCTGCTGAGAGCAGTGGATTTGTAGTGCAGGCACTGAGCCCCAGAAATAACCCTGGCAGCAAAAAGAGAGGGAGAGAGAGAGAGAGAGAGAGAGAGAGAGAGAGAAATTTAGAAATTGCTTCTCAAAGATATATTAGGATTGTCCTCAAATGCTCTTTTATGTCAGTTTATCTAGGAATGCACACACACACACACACACACACACACACACACACACACACACACACACACACACCTTTGACTAGACATCTGCTGTGTAATATCTGTGTCTCCATTGGGGTTTTATTTCTAGGAGCTGGGATATCACAAGTCAGCCTACAGGACACCTTGGAGCAGATGGCAAAGCAAACAGCTGGTTGGTACTGTGCTCCCCCTTGGTTCTTCACGTGTGGTCTGTAGCCAACAACTGTGAGGCTGAAGGAGTGGCAGAGGCCAGGCCATGGTGTGGCTGATGGAGCACACACATGAGGACCCAGTGCCAAGTCCCTGGTGCACAGCTGCAAGGGTGAAGCTTCATGATCAGTGGAGCAGTACTGAAGGTATCTCTTCTTTTTCCTCCTCTCTTTCTCACTCTTCCTCCTTTATAAGAAAACAACAACAAAGAAACAGCCAGTATAATCATAGGCCCTTTGAAATGTAACTAAAATAGGCCTACTATCTATCTACAAAACAGAGACCCCCCTCCCCAACTCATCATCTGAATTATTCCAGACTTTGGGCTCATGATTAGTCAACAATTTATTTGGCTTTATATCTTAACTTTTTTTTCAGCCACCAGGTTCCAGATGCTAACATGATGTCAACTGGACTTCCCTGGGCAGATGACCGCACCAGTGTGTCCTGGAGTCCTGCTTCCCCAGAGCCCTGCCCCACTAGGGAGAGAGAGACAGGCTGAGAGTATGGGTCAACCTGTCAATGCCCATGTTCAGTGGGGAAGCAATTACAGAAGCCAGACTTTCCTTCCACCTTCTTCACCCCATAATGACCTGGGTCCATACTCCCAGAGGGATAAAGAATAGGAAAGCTATCAGGGGAGGGGATGGGATACGGAGTTCTGGTGGTGGGAACTGTGTAGAGTTTTACCCCTCTTATCCTATGGTTTTTGTCAGTGTTTCCTTTTTATAAATAAAAATTAAAAAGAAAGAAAGAAGGATGGATGAAAGGAGGAAGAAAGAAAAGAATTTTAAAAAAAGGAAGGAAAGGGGCCAGATGGTGGTGCACCTGGTTGAGCGCACATGTTATAATGAGAAAGGACCCAGGTTCAAGCCCCTGGTCCCCACCTGCAGGGAGAAAGCTTTGTGAGTGGTGAAGCAGGGCTGAAGATGCCTGTCTGTCTCCCTCTCAGTCTCCCCCAACCCTCTCAATTTCTGGCTGTCTCTATTCAATAAATAAAGATAATAAAAAAAAAAACATAAAAAAGGAAGGAAAGAAAACAGGAAAAAAAAAACCACCTGGAATAGTCAAGACAGGTCACCATTGACCTCTAGTGATAACCTGGTGGGGGAAAAATGATCTTCAAAGCTGTGCCCATGTCCTTGCAGCCCTGGACTCTGGCTGTGCCCCAGAACACCTGTGATCAGGGCCACTGTCCAGAGTTGGTTCACCTACCTTAGTGCAAAGGGTCATCCTGGCTGGTGTTCACACCATCTTCAGCTCCTCATTCCAGGGTCATCTATGGGATCCCTTCCTGCCACACAATTGCTTCCAGCCAGGCTGTATCTTTGACTTGGGAAAATTGTGTTTATAAATTCCTTTCCATGGTTTCATTGAAAATAATGAGCTTCCACAACGCAAATCTACATTTGGGCTTAGAGATAGTCTAGAAAAATGCTTAAGTGTGCACAAAACTCTATATTCCTTGTCTACTCCTCCACCACTCACTCGCCAAGATGGCACACGATCATCCTAAGACAGGAAGTTACTTACTGGGTCAAAGACACTCAGAGTCTTCACAGACATTCTACTCCTTTAGTAGTCTTTTCTTCTTCTCTAACGTGAGCCTGGTAGGTTAAATGCATTATTATTAGCCAGTATTAGTCTCTAACTCTTAATTTGTTCCTAGCAAAATAACAAGTGTACCTCCAATTGCAAGATGTTGAGTACAACATCACTCAATCACTACATGTTCTAATTTGGGTTTAGCATCTTCTAACTACAACATTGAATAATATTTGATACCAACTGTGGAACGCACAACCAAAGATAGATTAGCTCTCAGAAATAACTTCCCACGTTATTTCAAAATTTGCTTTTGTCAACTCATGTTCCCAGCCAAATATGGAAAGAGATCCACTTTGGCAGATCTGGCTGGGTTGGACCTCTGAATAAGGTGGTTCTTTGTAGTGAGATTTGTTGAGATTTTGGGACTGGGCAGTGGCACACCAGGTTAAGTACACACATTACCAAGTGCAAGGACACAAATTCAAGTCCCCAGTCCTTATCTGCAAAGGTGGGGAAAGCTTCATGATCAGCTAAACAGAGCTATAAGCATTTCCTTTTTCTCTCCCTTTCTATCCCCCTACCCCTCTCAATTTCACTCTATCCAAAAAGGAAAAAAAAAAAAAAAAAGGAAAAGTGTCCTCAGTGAATCTGTGCACTAAATTCACATGTGCATTGGACTTTGACCTCCAAAGCCATCTAAGTACTTGGTTACTGTGATTTTTACTCTGAAGGCCAAATATTAGGGATTTAACCAAGAGTGGAAGACTATAGAGAATGAGTGGAAGTGAGCTGGATGTGGGAGAGAAAGTACATGGGACCAAAGACGAACACTGGGTGTTGTCTGACTTCTCACTCACTGACACAGTTTCCTTTACCTGGGCTCTTTGCTGTGTCAGGAGGCAGCTGGCCTCCAGAGGATCCCTGTAGTGCTGGTAGAATTGGTGGCTGATGCCCAGACCCGAATGCACAGGCTCATCTGCAAAGCCTGGGTGGCCACTGCAAAGCTTCTTTCCACTGGCTAATGTCTCATTTCCTTCCAGAGCTCTTCAGAGACCCCCTTCCCTCTGAAAGGCACTGTTTCATGTGCCGTTTTCAATTTATCCACCATGCTACTCCAAAGGGCTTGTCACGAGGAGAGGGGTGTGCTTATGAAACCAGAGTCCCTGACCGCAGTTCTGGGGACAGCATCTCATTGAGCTTGGGATGAAGGTTTGGCAGGAGCAGACGACAGGATGCTGTTTTCAATTCTCTGTTTGGCTCAGCATCCGAATGTGTGTGGCATACACCCTATTCCAGGAGGAGTAGGAAGGTCAATTTCAGTACTTTGATGTTGGCTTGAAAAAAAAATGGAGGAAATCAAATACAGACTTCGGAAATATTAACCACCTCAGGGTTTGCACTGCATTGTTTTTGAACTTTTGGCAAAGATAATGTAGGAAGACCCGGAAGATGAGCTTCCTCCTCCTGAAACAGATATCTTCCCTCCTCTTCCTGTTGCTGTAGTAGACACCCAGTCATCTACCGAGATGAGATGTCTGGGGGTGGTATCCACAGCTATGGCCGGATGTTGGAGTGACCATTATGGGATGGATGGAGACCCTGTTAAGGCAGCATGTCCTGGCTCATGCTCTTTCCCCCCCCCCCAGTGCCCCTTTGATGAGAGCACCAGGTGCACGTGTAAATTGGGGCAGGTTGCCAGAATGTCTGTTTCCTTTGGCACCTGAACACTGCAGCCCATCTCTCCTTTGTGAGAACAGACAAGCTTCTGCCTGTTTACCCTTCCAGTGTTTGCTGCCATCTGCTTGCTTCTTGGAAATCCAGGTCCTATGGCCATGTTGGCCTCACACAGAGACCTCTGTGCTGGATGAAAGGTAGGATCCCGTTCCTGGGATTGGCAGGTGACTTAGTTTCCCACGGTTGCATCACATTTTGGGGGACATAGATGAGAAGGTTCAAGTTCCAGGGGAAGTTCATAGCAGTAACTTATGAATAACAACAACAAAATTTAATTTTAACTTATTCCCAGTTTGCTCAGAAAAAAAGATTCTAACTTAAAGTGAAGAATAGGAAACTTGCAGAATGTTGCCCATCCTTAGGAATTGGGCACAGAACCAACTTCCCCAAGTATTTTTTTTTTCCTATCTTTTTTTAAGGTACTGTGTTTTAAAATTTATTTATTTATTTATTTATTTATTATTGTACAGAAACAGATAAACTGAAGGGAGAGGAGGGAAAGAGACAGAGAGACACCTTTAGCCCTGTTTGACTACTTGTGAAGCTTTCCCTCTGCAGGTAGGGACCAGGGGCTTGAACACTTGTCCTTGTACACTGTGTAATGTGTGTGCCACGACCTGTACCCCCACCCAGATATTTTCTTTTTTTTTGACAATTTATGAATATTTTATTGTAAATGCTTTCTTGTTCTTCTTTTTTTAAAATTTTTTATTTAAAAAAGGATTAATGAACAAAACCATAAGGTAGGAGGGGTACAACTCCACACAATTCCCACCACCCAATCTCCATAACCCACCTCCTCCCATGATAGCTTTCCCATTCTCTAGCCCTCTGGGAGCATGGACCCAGGGTCATTGAGGGTTGCAGAAGGTAGAAGGTCTGGCTTCTGTAATTGCTTCCCCACTGAACATGGGCGTTGACTGGTCAGTCCATACTCCCAGTCTGCCTCTCTCTTTCCCTAGTAAGGTGTGTCTCTGGGGAAGCTGAGCTCCAGGACACATTGCCAGCATCCTGGTGGCATCTGGAACCGTTTCCAGGAGATGTGGTCGGAGCTCAGCCGCTAGCAGCTTCTCAGTCCGCCATCTTCCTGCAGTCCTCCAAATATTTTCTTAATGGATGCATTTGCCCTTAAATTAAAGTCAAGTTTCAAGGCACAGTCCTATTGTTTTAAAAATATATATGTTTATTTTTTATTTTAGTGAGAGACATACGGAAAGATACAGATAGGCAGAGGGAAAGGGATGGAGAGGGAGGGAGGGGGAGAGAGAAAGGCTAGAAGGCTAGAGCACTTCTCAGCTCTGGCTTATAATTGTGCAGGGGGATTAACACTGGAATTTTGGAGCTTCAGACCTGAAAATCTTTTTGAAGAAACAACCACTATACTGCCTCTTTAGCCACATAGTCCTACTCTTGAACCGCAGTGCCACTAAATACATACACCCTTAACAATGGGGATGCATCTTAAGAAAGACTTTGTTTGATGATTTTTTATTTCTATGAGTTTCATCAAGGGTGGTTGTCATAGAAGTAATTTGTTGTTGACCAAAATGTATCGAGGGGACTTAGAACTGTATACAAAGTCAACCACTAAGCTATTCTAGAGAACTGGAATGATCTGTGGTATTTCCATTACTTTTGGAAAGGTCAAGGAGGGAAGGGAATTCAAAGGACTAATTAAACACAAGGGAGAGAATCTCCAGGGATGTTCTGGATCTTGTCACTAACTGGATTCCATCCATGGTTCTGGTATTACAAAATGAAGACTTTGTATTTCAGTGAAGACCTCCAAGTTCCCTGAAAGGTGCTTGAATGCCCAGAGGAAGTTTATTCAGGCTTAGAACACTCCCTTCTGTAATATTGTAGAGCTACTTCCAACTTTGTAGGTTTGGAACAGAAGAGGTTTCTGCAGAACTTTCAGTTAAAATGATAATGCATTGCTCCAGTCAGCCAGTGGACAGTGAATGCCTGTGTGGGCCAGTGTCAGAGAATGTGTGTGTGTGTGTGTGTGTGTGTGATGGTTGGATAGTGTAAGGGTGGGAAGTATAGAAAGGATCACACATATTTACATATTTCAAGTGTTACCCTTTTCCAAAAGGTACACTGTCTGTTGTGATCTATACCATTCCATTGAACCTAGACTGTCTCTAATGTGTGACTTTTCAGGGGAGCCTGTAAAGTGTACATGATACAATGCATAAGGGCCAGTGTTCAAGCTCCCAGCTACAGGTGGAAAGCTTCACACGTGGTGAAGTGGTGTTGAAGGTATGTTTCTTTCTCCCTCTCAATCTCTCTCTTCCCACCTTCATTTCTGTTCTACCTAATAAATAGATAAAATATTAAAAAGAGAATGTGCGACTTCCTGGAGCATGTGAGCAAACCCTAGTCTGGTCACTGACTATTCCATAGTACAGGACTGACTGTGAGTTAAAGATCTGGTGGAGAATTATAAAGAGATCTCTCATTTCTGATTGAAGAGGAGTAGCTATGTAGTGATGGCATTCCTTCACTACTTAATAGCAAAGATTTATAATGTAAACATGTACTTAACTATTTTCTAGAGGACAAGCTTTGTCCTCTGTGCTAACAAAAGCCACATCCACATCCACCAAAATGAATGTTAAGAGAATGCATACATTCTCATTGCTGTGCCTGGTCTTTTTATGCTGTCTGGGTACTGTGGTTCCTATGAGGTGACAGGATGGGCTGCCTGGGGTCATTAAGAGAAGAAAGTGCAGCATCAGCTGACAGTTATGTTTCTGATTTTGTTTAATCGGCTCTGCTGCCTATTTCACTAGTGCAATTGAATTCTGCCTTCCTATCAGATGTAGATGCTTAGCAGTAATATACGGCAAGAGCACAAACAATAGAGGATAGATTAATGAGGGGTGGGAAGATAGTTCACCTGGTGGGTGAATGCTTTGTCATGTATAAGGCCCCAGGTTCAAGACTCCGTACTATACCAGAGTGCCATGATCTTCAGGGCTATGCTGTCTCTACCTCCTTCTGTCTCTGAAATTAAAAAGTTGGCAATGAATCATACATATGTGAGTTCTCAATACTTCAAAGAAAACGAGACAGTAGATTAGTCAACACTTCCACAAATGAAGGAATAGGGGGAAAAAAAAAAAGACTAAGTTCTAAACCTCTGTAAAAAATAAAGCTTTCATTTGATTGGCTATTGATTTGACTACTTTGTTTTTTAAATTTTGTGTAGACAAAAATTTGGGTTCCAAAAAGACTAAGAGTCATATGAGAACAAGAAAGTGAAATCGCTCACCATGTCTGGATGGCTACACACTTGTGGGGAATCCGTCATGAGCGCTGTCTATGCGGCATGTGTTTCTGTAAGGACTCAGACCAAGGCTGCCGTGCTCAAACATGCCTACTTTCCTCTTCAAAGAGGAGGTTTTCTAGAAGGAAGCCTAAGCAGAGGTTGTGTATGTATTTCTGTATTCTGTGTTGCTCTCAGGTAAGAGTACATACTTCCAGGGAGTGAGCAAGCCCCCGATCTCTGCAGCAGTGAGTGAGGCCCAGGTATTTAGCACAGGGGAAGAGAAATGGAGAAGGTTTAGAGAGTGGGGGAAAGCAATGGCCACAGAAAATCCTTTCCAGGAAGCAGGTCCGGAGAGTGTCAGCCAGCTCCTGCTAAGCTGCGCATTCTAAGACCAGGAGCCAAGAAACCTTTGGCACTGGATGTAGCTGGGAACTTATTTATTCTCTTTTCTCTAGAACTCCTTTTGCACACTGTTTATTCTACTTGTCACACATTCTAAGTACACATGCCTCCTCCTTTGGACCATTCTGTAGAAGGTGGAGGGCAGGTTCTGCTTATTTTTGCAACTGTGAGAACTGAGAAGCAATTTTCTTCTACTCCTTTGGATTTTTCTAGGGCAGATAAAGCAGTTAACCAGAAGAGTGATGGACACATTTAAATATATATATGGAGAATTTACATGCATGCAGGGTCTAAAGACCTGGGGACAAATTGAGGCATTTATATCCTGAGATAAGCAACAAGATAAGAACCTGGGCTTCAAGGAGAGAGGAAGGAGGCTCTCAGGACAAAGAGAGGGTGACTTTTATGATGAAAACCATATATGCTCTGTAATTGTTTGCCCTTCCTATAGATAAGGTTTTCAGATAAAAAAAAATCTTCTCTTGAAGAAAAATCTGAATTCAGGGCAAAATATCCAATTTTCTTTTAAAAAATATTTATTTATTGTTTGTTGTTAACTTTAAAATTTACTGGGGGGATTAATGTTTTTTTAAGTCTAATTTTTTAAAATATTTATTTATTCCCTTTTGTTGCCCTTGTTGTTTTATTGTTGTTATTATTAATGTCATTGTTGTTGGATAGGACAGAGAGAAATGGAGAGAGGAAGGGAAGATAGAGAGGGGGAGAGAAAAATAGACATCTGCAGACCTGCTTCACCGCCTGTGAAGCGACTCCCGTGCAGGTAGGGAGCTGGGGGCTCAAATCGGGATTCTTAGGCCCGTCCTTGAGCTTTGCGCCACCTGCGCTTAACACTGCACTATCACCCGACTTCCAGATTAATAGTTTAAAGTCAATAGTAAATGCAGTTGTTGATACATGTTTAAAATTTCTCAATTTTCTGTAAAACACTCTGCCACTCTCCCCCTCCTAAGTCTTCCTCCACCATCATGCACCAGGACCTGAACCCCCACTCTCGCCCCCCAGAATCCATTACTTTGATGTAATACACCAAACCCAGCCCAACTTCTACTCTGTGTTTCTACTTTCTGTTCTTGTTTCTCAACTTCTGTCTAAGAGTGGGGTCATCCCATACTCATCTGTCTCTTTCTAGACTATATTACTTGACATGATTCCTTCAAGCTCCATCCAAGGTGAGGTGAAGAAGATGAATTCATCATTTTTTAATAACTGAGCAATATATATCACAACTTACTCAGCCACTCATCTATTGTTGGACACCTGGGTTGCTTCCAGGTTTTGGAAGCTATTACAAATTGAGCTGCTATGAACATAGGTATACACAGATGTTTTTAGATGGTTGTATTTAAGTCCTTATCCACAGGAACTGCTGGGTCATAGGGTAGATAAATTTCTAGCCTTCTGAGAGTTCTCCAGACTGCTCTCCACAGGTACTGGACCAATTTCAGTGCAGTAGGGTTCCTTTGCCCCCATAACCCCAAAGCATTTGTTGTTACTATTCTTTCTGATGTGTGACATTCTCATAGGAGTTAAGTGGTATCTCATTGTTTATTTGCATTTCTCTGTCAGTCAGTGCCTTGTAGGATTTTTCTTATATGTTTGTCGGCCTTTTGGATTCCTTCTTGGTGAATATTTTGTTCTTACCCTCTCCCCACTTTTGGATGAGGTTATTTTTTGTTGTTGCAAAATTTGGTGATCTCTTATTTGTTTCGGTTATTAGCCTCTTGTCTGATATATGGCATGTAAAGATTTCCTATTCTGTAAAGAGTCTCTTTGTTTGGGTGGTGGATTCTTTTTCTGTGCAGAAACTTTTTAGTTTGATTTTGTCCCACTGGTTTATTTTTGTTTTTATTTTCCTTGCTATTGAATTTATCATTGAAGATGCTTATAACATTTAGATAGAAAAGACTGCTACCAATATTATTCTCTAAGTATTTGATAATTTCTGGTCTAACATCCAAGCCCTTGATTCATCTGGAATTTACTTTTATGTGTGGTAAAGTACAGTGGTTCAGTTTCATTCTTCTGCACAGTTCAACCCAATTTCTCCAACACCATTTCTGAAGAGATTCTCCTTTCTCTATTTTATAGTTTGAGCCCCCTTACCAAGAATTAGATGTCCATAGTTGTGGGAGCTTACTTATGAACTCTCAGTTGTATTCCACTGATTAGTGTATCTGTTTTTGTTCTAATACCAGGCGGTTTTGATTACTATAACCCTATAATATAGTTTGAGATCTGGGAGTATGATGCCTCTAGTTATGTTCTTTTTTTTCTCAGGATTGTTTTGGATATTCTAGGTATTTTCTGGTTTCAGATAAACATTTGTTGCTTTTGTTCTATTTTCTTAAAAAAAAAGATTGGTGGGACCTTGATGGGGATTGCATTAAATTTGTATATGGCTCTAGGTAGAATGTTCATTTTGATGATGAGATAGAGAAATTGAAATGCAATTTTCTTTCACTCAGTTAAAGGAGTGGTAAAAATGTTTCTTTTGAGTTTGTAGAACCATTACTGAGTTCAGTTTGAAATAATTCACACACCAAAGTAACCTGTTTTGGGAGATGCCTATCTGAATATTTTAGGGAGGTCTATCTTTCATAAGCCTGTAACACCCGGTGAAATATGTGTAAGGCAGGTGTGGTTTCATAAAAATCTCATCAACGTCTCAGCCTAGAAGGTGTTCTACAAAGACCTCACCAACAATTCAGCTTGCCTAGAGAAATAAAATAAATTCCACCTGGAAGACATGGTATTGTACCATTATCACCGTTAGTGTGCACTGCTGGGATCCTTCAAAGTCTTAAGGATCTACTTTTGCTTTTTCTTTTTTCTATTGCCAGCAGGGTCATCACTGGGGCTCAGTGTCTGCACTAAGAATCTACCACTCCTAGCGGCCATTTTCCCCCATTTGTTTCTTTGACACCATTTTATTTGACAGTATAGAGAGAAATTGAGAGGAGGAGGGGGAGACAAAGAGGGAGAGAGAAAGACACCTGGAGACCTGCTTTACTGCTCATGAAGTGTATCTCCTGCAAAAGGGGAGCAGGGACTTGAACTTGTGTCCTTGCACATGGTGATTTGGGCTCTTAACCAGTTGTGCCACTGCTAGAACCCCAGTAATCTCATTCTGAACTCAGTGAACTTGATACTGGTGAAACTTGAGCCCTAGCACTGTCTCTCCTGATGCTGAGTCCCTAGGTAAGATCGCCATACTATATGGTAGTTGATCATTCCTGGTGGAAGAACCTCAGAATGCATTCTTTGGCTCTGGGTCTTTGTTCAAAGCCTTTTGAAGCACAGAATCTTTCTACTTCATTGTCATTTTTGCCTCTTCATTTATGGCCATAATAGAAATCATACAGAAGCTGACAATTCAGGACAGAGAGGCTTAGATAGAAATATTTTTTTTCTTCTGCTAATGTCTCCAAGGGAACATTCATGAATATCTGCAGTCAGACGACCTGCCTTCTCTTGCTGTTGATTGTTTTCCATGATCAAATGTTCCCACAGCTGTGGCAGCTGGAGTTCAAAGCTGTCCCCTTGCAGTAGAGTGTGTCCTTGGTGGGTTTTCTGCTGAGCTGATTAATGCCGACAGCATGTGGTTCCTCCAGGCAACAGCTCACAGTTGGCTTTCTCAAGGCAAATAAGAATCTGCCAGAAAGAATGATAAATCCTCCCTGGCACTGTGCCCCAGCCTTGCCTCTTGCAGAACAGGGAGAGTCAAATAATTTGAGTGTTTGTGCAGCCGTGCCTCTGTGAGGGACTGACCAAGTGCCAACTGCAGCCTGCAGCATGCAACATGGCAGCCAACAAGTGAGCAATCTGGGTGTCTAACCTCAGCAACTTCAGTAGAGACTATATGCAGATGTCATGTCTGTCTGTGTGCCTGAACCCACAAGCTAACAAGCGGTGCATCAGAATACTGGTTCTGGAGGGGTGGGGGTATAGTGACACACTCAGAATGGAACTTGAAAAATGTGTCCAGATACAGCTCATGGAAAACTGTAATTCTTGGATGGGAAGAAAAGCCTTGTTACCTGGAACTGTATTTTTTAAATCTCTTTATTGGGTGATTAAAAGTTGACAGTAAAATATAATCATTTATACATGCATAATATTTCCCAGTTTTCCACATAACAATTCAACCCCCATTAGGCCCTCCTCTGCCATCAAGATCCAGGACCCACACCCTCCCACCCCCCTCTAGGGTCTTTTACTTTGGTACAATACACCACTGTAACCACCCCCCCCCCCATAGACTTGCCATGCTTAGTGTACATGAAACAGCAAAGGAGGTGGTCATGGAACTTTGGTGATTTCTAATCACTCTTCTGATCCATGCCCAGTAAGATGGCTAGCAACTGTTCAAGCATCAGATGGGCAGTTGTTACAAGAGGTAGTTCAACCCAGAGTCAGCTCCTGCTCTGTTGCAGAGGTCCTGCACTCAAGGGTCACATGCCTCTCCCAGAGGGGCATGGGCCCCTGATGGCCCACCTGCTCCTTCAGAGTGGTCAAGTAATATGCCAGATGACTCACAATGGCTTCTGGGGTCATCATAGGAATTCTCATTTATCATGCTAAAGACTTTTGTACCTGAGGTCTGAGGTCCCAAGTTTAATTCACAGCACCAAGATAAACTAGAGCTGAGGAGTGGTCTGGTCTCTCTCTCTCTCTCTCTCTCTCTCTCTCCACATGTAAGCATTACAATCAAAAGCTCAGCCAGATCCGAGGTTCATTAGGCTCAGCCTTGGAGTTTCTCACCCAACTCTGAGTATTCAGTGGAAGCCCTAGACACCATGGGGGAAGAGTAAAATTGCAGTTCCTTTTTTTGCCTCGAGTCGATGGTTTTTGGTGCTGGCACTACAAATCCACTGCACCTGGAAGCCAGTCCCTTCTTTTTTATTTGACAGGATAGAGAGAAATTAAGGGGGGGAGATAGATAAGGAGAGAGAAAGACAGACACCTGCAGATCTGCTTGGCTGCTTGTGCAGCAATCCCCCTGCAGGAGAGGAGAGGGAGCTTGAACCTGGATCCTTGTCCTGAGCACAGTACTATGTGTGCTTAACCAGGTGCACCACCACCCTGAAAGACTGCAGTTCCGGATCTGAACTCTGACTCATAGGAACTAGGAGAAGTGATAAAGGTGGCCACTGCTTTAAGAGATGTATAATCTGCTAAAGAGAATACTTATTAGTTCCACTATCTTATCTAAAGTAATAGGTACTATAAGACCTCTTAACACTTTTTTAAAAGTAAATTTTACTTTAGAAAATATTTATTGCTTTTCATAAGAAAGACAGAGAAGTGAGAGACAGAGAAAGAGATGATAGATAGATAGATAGATAGATAGATAGATAGATAGATAGATAAAAGACCAGAGCACTGCTTAGCTCTGGCTTTTAATGGTGCTAGGGGATTGACTCTGGGATTTATGGGACATAGAGCATAAACGTCTGTAGTAGCTAGACCCCTTCATGATCCACCCTCTTCCCCACCCCCCTACCTCCACAAACACACACACACATGTCCTCCTTCTAATCCCTTTTTTTTCAAAGAATTGAGCATCAGAGCCAGGTGTGTGGTGGGGGCTCAGGGGACCGGAACCTTGTAACTATCACCAAGGGCTACAGAGACTCGCTCCCTGCTGCATCTCTCCTCTGCTGTTTTCAACTCATGGTGGTATCAGAATCATTTCTGGAAACAGCCAGAACAGTCCCTGGAAACATCAAAAAAAAAGTAATGAGGAGGAAACCCAGTATATTAAAACAACAACAACAACAACAAACAATATCGGTAAGAAACCATCTCTCACATAGTTTTTCTAGGCCCTCAGTACTCTTGGTTCATGCTGTTCAACCACATTTCTAGGCATCTGCTGCCCTTCTAGAATAAACATAGAAAACACCATAGTTTCCGGCCAGCGAAATAGCTCACTTGTATAGTGTGCTTCTTTACCCTGTATGTGACCCAGGTTTGAATCTGGTTCCTACCACACTGAAGGAGGCTTTGGTACAATAGTCTCTCTCCCTTCCCCCACTCTTTTCTGTTTTCATATTTATCTAAAAAAGTAAAAAACTAAAAACCAGCCATTTTATTTTTTGGCTGCCACATTCACTGCAGCATGTGTGGTCTGCACACCAGCTCTGTCATTTATCCTACACACAGGACATATGACACTCCATTGCCCAGAACTGAAGGTTTTTATGACATTTTGCCCAGCTGTACCTTCTTATAGTCACAGGGTGAAGATATTGTGCAAGTTCAAAGAGATTAATCCTTTTTCCCTGCCCAGCTGCTGAGGCGTGATGCCAGGCATGTGGACGGTGGATAGGATTTCCAGCTCTGAAGAGTTCTGGACAGCCCATCTTGATGTTAGGGCTTAAACAAGTAGCTTAGATCATGGATCATGCTCTGAGATAGGATGCAGGTGTCAGGAAGCCAAAAGCTTTGTGGATGCTATCCTAGGTGAGGTGGAGAAGGGAGTCCATCCACGCATAAAACATTTCCAGCTAGGAGAGGGGTTTCCTGATGAGTGAGAAATAAGTGTTTGAACCTCCACTGGAGACCTGCTGCTGTGCTGAGCAATGACAGATGTTTCTGGACTGAGCAAGGGAAGTTTGGCTGCTGAGTGCTACCCATGGGAGAGAAGGAAACAATGTATCTGGCTCTGAGTCTCCTCTGGGTACTCAGTGAAGGGAAAGAGTTCAGGTGTGCTTGTTAACTGCACAGGACCCTTCTTGAACAACTTCAAGCAGCTCTGGGTTTCCAGGGAGGGGGCTGGAATTT
The DNA here is from genome assembly GCF_950295315.1 of Erinaceus europaeus. Classification (NCBI taxonomy): domain Eukaryota; kingdom Metazoa; phylum Chordata; class Mammalia; order Eulipotyphla; family Erinaceidae; genus Erinaceus; species Erinaceus europaeus. The sequence goes on along the minus strand of NC_080171.1, from coordinate 112,118,150 downwards.
GCTCCTGAAAAAGACCTTCTGGAGCTGCAGGGCGTAGATGCTTCTGAGTCTGGTCTCTAGGAGAGATGGCACCTTCAGAGAAAGGGCTTTGCTCTGGCAGGCAGCAAGGAGCTAGGGAGGGCACAGGCCTTTCCAAGCTGCTCTAGGTGTGAGGGTTGGAAGAGCACAGAAGCTTGGCTTCTCCCTGGGGAAGCATCAACCCCTATGGAAGCCGGTCTCGTCTTAGTGGGTAGACTGTGGAGTCCTCTGTAGAGGATGCCTTTTCTCTAGGACCACAGCTTATAGAGAGGCTGGAAAGAAAGCTGCAGGGTGAGACAGCCAGGCCATAGGGACAGTCGGGGATCTTGAGATGTGAGTCCAGAGATTCCTCTAATCAGATTCCAGGTTAGTGAAGGACCAAGTAATGTAGGTGAGGTGAGGCCAGATGGGGAAGAAGGGAGAGGAATACTGTTATGGCACAAGTGTGAGAGTGGGTGGGTGGAGGAAATAGCTGGAAAGGTAGAGGGGCTGCAGAAGTAGATGAATTAGAGGTTGCTGGGAGAAGGTTGGAGTTGGGGAATAGGGTGGGAAGGTGAGGGAGGGGTCAAGGCAGGAAGGGGATTGGAAAGAAGGCATGTGAGTGAAGCCATTCCATACTTGTCCTTCACCTTATTTGCTTCACTGAGCAAAATCTCCAGTCTCAGCCGCTTTATCCCAAAGGACACAATATCATCCCTTTTTATTGCTGCATAAGAGTCTGTTGAGTGGATGTCCCATAACTTTTTTTTTTTTTTTTTTTATCAATCCAGTCATCTGTTGAAGGGCATTTTGGTTGTTTCCAGGTTTTTACTACTGTGAACAAGCCACTATAAACATGGAAGGTCTTAGATGATTTTGGACAGAGAGCCAAGTACACTTTTTAGGTAGAGACAGAGAAGCAGAAAGAGGGGAAGGGAACAGGAGAGAGAGGGATGGGGTGGGGGGAGAAAGAAAGAATGACAGAGAGAGAGAGAGAGAGAGAGAGAGAGAGAGAGAGAGAGAGGCACTAAAGCTATATTCAATACAGTGAGGGGCTGGACTTGAATTGAGTTGTGTGCACAGCAGAGCAGTGCCCAATTCCAGTGAGCTGTTTCACAGGCCTGAGAGGCAAGTTCTTTTATTCCTACCCAGTTTGGGGGCTGGATGGTGGCACACCTGGTTGAGTGCACATTTTATTCCTTGAGCGCACATGTTTGAGTCTGGGATTGTCTCAGTCATGCATGCACATGTGTCCTGAAATGTTTGAAGAAATGGGTGAACATAGATGCACATATATATGTTCCACATTTGTGCACATGCATGCACAAACACACCCACAGACTTTGCCTGTAATCTGAGCATATATTCCATTTGTCAAACAACATTCAAACTTTGTACCACTAGAAACATTCAGTGTTTCAAGTCCAACAACGCATGCTTTCTATGCAAAGCCAGGACAGAGGAGAGATGAAAGACTGGGGAGTCCTGATGCCACCACAGCTGTCACACTGAAGTGACCACCTGACAGGTTCACAGGAGAGACAGAAATCAAAGGGAAGGCTGCCAGCAGGCTCCATCGCCAGCCAGATGAAAACAGAAAGCTGGGCCCTCCATGCCTGGGGCTGGGGCTTTGCCAGCTGCATGCAGAGCAGAGGCCACTGGTGCTTAGAGCCCTCTGCCTTCCTGTGGGGCACTTAGTTCCTGCCACTGCCAAGGACTGAAGCACTTCCCTGGAAATATAATAGGAGGGGAAACATGGCCTTTGCCTTGATTATGCTCTTCTGTCCACTTCCCTAATGGCCAACAAAGCTCTCGTTTTCTGCAGCTGATGTTCTTGATTCCAGCTGAGTCCTACTGAATAGTTTATGAGAAAGGCTATTTTTAGTGAGAAGGAGGTCGGTTCTTAGAAAGTGGGGCAGTCCTCAGTATCTGGGCGGATGCAGGGATCTGTCCAGGAAGCCTCTGCTCTCACAGGGCAGTTTCTGCCCCATGTGCCTCAGTGTCCATAGAAAGGCCGGACACAGCCACTGGAGTGTGCAGCAGGGGGTGGGGGAGGAATACTTCTCTCCAGGCTCTGACATGTCTGTGAGAAGAACATCCCAGACTTGGAAGAAAATGAAGACAGCATTGTGATGTAGTGTAGCATACTGGTTCTGAAAGTGGGACATTGCCCTCCCCCTCCTACCCCCAATCCCAAAGCTAGTAAGAAATCAACATCCTGGGACCATCCATCTGCTAAGTGGTAGATGGAGGCTCCCAGGGTTCTGGTGTTGGATGGAGCAGTTTACAGAACAAGGATTGAGACCTTGCCTAATACCTTTGCCCTTGAGCCCAGAGAGAGAGAGAGAGAGAGAGAGACAGACAGACAGACAGAGAGAGGGAGGGAAGGAAGGAGGGAGGGAGGGAGAGAGAGAGAGACAGAGAGAGAGAGAGAGAGAGAGAGAAGCCAGAGCACCACTTGGGTAGATATGGTGCTAGGGAGCAAGCTGGAAGCTTCAGACATGCAAGTCCTGCACTCTACTAGCTGAACTGTTTCTATTTTCCCCAGCTACCACACTTTATTTATTTATTATATTTTCTGTCTCCAGGGTTATCACTGTTATATGGTACCTGCACTATGAATCCACTGCCCCTCTCCTGGTAGCCATTTTTCCTCCTTTTATTGGATAGGACAGAGAGAAATTGAGAGAGGAGGGAGAGATAGAGAGGAAGAGAGAGAGAAAGACACCTGCAGACCTGCTTCATCACTTATGAGGTGACCACCTTGCAGCTGGGGCTCTAACCCAGATCCTTGCATGGGTGCTTGTGTTTTCTACTATTATATTTATTTTTCACTGTGTAGGTTTCAGGTACATGTCATCACATTTTAGTAAAAGTATATTGAACATCATGCCCACTACCAGGGGTCAAGTTTTTACCCACAGTCATATAGCCCCTGCCCCACCAATTTCTTGCAATCCTCACTGCCATTCTCTTTCTAGTTCTATTCTCACTTCTGACATCATCATCTCAGGCAATATTTTCAGTCCACCTCCATGTTAATTATCAAGCTTAGGCAAAAATTACTGAAGTCATGGGCCCCTAGGAACATACCTAAAATAGACTTCTTAGTTTTTTTTTTTTCCATTCCAGGATCTCTAATCTCATCTGATCTACGACTTTTTGGTTTCTGTTTATTAAACATTTTGTCTTGCTTTATTATATCTTACGGCTTTTCAGCCACCAAGTTGCAGATGATTCCATCCTGACCTTTCTGGGAAGATGACCTCACCAATGTGTCCTAGAATTCCACTTCTGCAGAGCCCTGTCACACTAGGGAAAGACAGAAACAGGCTGAGGTATGGATTGAACTGCCAATGTCCATATCCAATGGAGAAGCAGTTACAGAAGCCAGACCTTCCACCTTCTGCAACCCATGAAGAACTTTGGTCCATCCTCCCAGAAGGGGAGAAGTGTTAGAGGAAGATGAGAAGATGGCTCTGAATTCCAACTTCATCAGGAACTAGAGAGACGAGGAGAAGGGGAAAGGCTTTTGGTGTGCTTAACCAGGTGTGCCACTGCCTGGCATGGAAGGACATTTGAAAGTAATAATAGGCGTAGGTGTGATTTAGAAAGGAAGAGAAGGCAGAGCCATAGGAAAAATGACTATGTATATGTATATATATTATATATATTAGACAGATAGTTCTAGAAATAATAGTCAATGCATATCTGTGACCTTGGGAAAACTACCACCATTTCCAATGGAGGGAATGGATACCGAACTCTGGTGGTGTGGAATTATACTCCTGTTATCCCATAATTTTATAAATCAATATTAAATCACTAATAAAAAAAAAGAGAGAACATGGAGGGGAATTGGTGATGTTTGGGAAGTGACATCAGCATGTCTGATTCTTAAACTTTTTGGATAGAGGAACCTGAAAGAGTACAGAAATCCCCTCACAGCTCCTGTTTGTGTATAATAGTGCATTAGCCTCTCCAGGAAAAAGTCTCAAAGTAGAAGAGTACACTTCTTGCACACCCACCATTATCTGGTGGAGTAAAGGCAGCCGTCATGTATGACCTGGTTTCTGGAAATCTTCACAGTTCATCTGTGCCTACTTACATGACAATAAGAATAAAAATCTAAACCACGGGCCTCAATTATTGTGAAAATATTCTTGATTTTATGCTGCACTGAGTACCTTAGGAGATTAGGAAGGCCAAAACTGTTGATTTAAGCCAGTATTTTCTGTCCCTCAGTACATGTCCCTGGGATGTTAGAGTCTGACTTTTTCCCTTTATGGCCAGACTACAACCCCAGTCAGCTAGCTGCTTTCTGGGCACCATGAGATCACAAGACCTGGCTTGGGGTTATCTTGAAAGTTAAGTGTCAGATAGGGCAGTGGTACACCTGGTTGAATGCACATGCTACCATTGAAGCCTCTGATTGCACCTACAGGGGGAAGCTTCAAGAGTGGCTTAGCAGTCACTTTTCCTCTCTTCTTCATCTCCCCTTGTCTCTCAGTTTCTCCCTGTCTTATCAAATAAAAGGAGAGAGAAAAAATGGGAAAAATGGCCACAGGGAATGGTGGATTTGTTGTGCAGGTATTGAGTGCCAGTAATAATTCTGGTGGCAAAGAAAAAAAAAGTGTCAGAGTTCCTCTATGAAAATTCTGAAGAAACTGAGAAGTCAAACTAGAATACAACTGTTGAGAATCTTATTGCCACCATCTACACAAGAAAGGCTTTCATGGGTGATATGTCTTGGAATTGTAGGCAATGAGTCTCCTAGTGGACCCCCAAAGTAGTTAGACCTGTCACACTACTGTAGACTGGGGTGGGCCTGGCCTTTCATGTAGCAGACAAGCCCCACTAGGTACAGGAGAGCTGCTGAGGGCCTGCTCTGTGCAGGTGACGGTCATCTTCCCCCTCACACTAGACTCCAAATATCTTCTGCTGGGTCAGACACAGAGAAAAGGGAGGTCTGATTTGCTTTCTGTGTCCCTGGTGTCACCTGACATTTAATTTGAGCTCTACTATTTTCTCAGGCACTGGGCTCATTTCTCCTTCCAGTAAATACTGGGAATTAGCTAAGTAAAATGTCAAGAGGCTAATTGTTCATCCTTGTTGATGTCTGACGTGTCCAAGATGATCTGCTCTTCTGAGAACAGCTTTGGAATTAGTGACTAGAGGGTTGTCCTTGGCCTTGGTCTTCTTCAGTCCCCTCTGTTCTAGCACTGGCTGTCTGTTCTGGTGTGTGACTTCCCCAGCTCATCACTCTTCAATCCCATTTACACCTACCTGTAGGTGCTTGTCACAAGTCAAATCTACTTAGATGATCCATTATTTGTTTTCCTCAGTGTGCGTACTCGTCTGTATGTATCCATGTGTGTTTACTCATGTATATACTTATACATATATGTGTTCACAAATACTTATTATATCATCTAGGTAAAAAACTCTATGTTGAGTTGTAAAATCAGAATGTATTTCCTGGAAGAATTTACTTTCATTTTCACAAAGGTGTAAATGACTCTGTTGACCAGACTAGTCATTTTTCCCAAGAGTGTCCTCATACAGGTACACACAGCTCAGGTGAGTGAGGGACAGAATCTGGGATCTTTAGTTGTAGAACCCTGTCCAGGTGGAATTGAGTGTCCATTAGGAAGAAAGACTATCTTCCTCAAACAAGGACTGGGTGAGTCCCTCTCCCCTTTGAGTGATTGGCTTTGCTTTCCTTCTCTTATTATTCATGCATTCTATGTGAAGAAGATACGCTGGCTGAGAAACTCAAAGGTTTTGAGAGGTAAGTGGTTTTTTTTTTTTTTTGTCAGGACCATACATGTTCAAATGGTCTTTTCATGACTCAACAACTCTGATAGACTTAGCACTGTGTTATCACAGTCTCTAGTCATCACTGGTAATACCTGCCATCGCAGTAATCTCAATATATTGACCATTTGTGTCTTTGCCTGCCAGGCTTATGAAAGACTTATAAAGAAATCCCATGATGTTTATCAGTCAAGAACCAGCAGCAACTTCCCTAAAGGCACGAAGTCCCTGTGACTCCTTAAACTCCCTTAAGTTACAAAGTCCTGCCCAAAGAAATTCTTGTGGTAGCTGGGTGTGTAATATGTAGTGGCTGATCTCTGCATGGATATGTGTGGATCAGCTGTTTATTTTTACAGTGATGGAAGCAACACATTTTTTTAAAAAAAATATATATTTATTTATTTATCTTCCCTTTTGTTGCCCTTGTTGTTTTTATTGTTGTAGTTATTATTGTTGTTGATGTCATCATTGTTAGATAGGACAGAGAGAAATATAGAGAGGAGGGGGAAGACAGAGAGAGGGAGAGAAAAGACAGACACCTGCAGACCTGCTTTACCTCTTGTGAAGTGACTCCCCTGCAGGTGGGAAGCTGGGGGCTGGAACCAGGATCCTTAAGCCAGTCCTTGCGCCTTGTACCATGTGTGCTTAACCCGCTGCGCTACCGCCTGACTCCCCCATTCTATATTCTTTTAAATCACAATATATCTTGTGCATTCTTTCACATCAGCACATGTGGACTCAACCTGAGTTTGTGAAGTAACTATTCCAGAGTTCATGGCTTATTCACTCCCCTTTGGAAAGATGTCTGTGTGTCTCCAGCAGAAATGTAACACACTTTATTAAATGTGAATGAAATTGTATTGAAGTAGAAAAATGCCACCAAGTGGTAACTCAAGTCCCTGGAGACAAATTCGGAGAATAGGAAATGGGAAGTATTCATATCATAGAACAAACTCCATCAATATAGAATTGCTTTCCATTCTTCTCATACATGAAGATGTTAAAAAAAAACTCAAAAATACAATTACAAAATAAGTAAGCACTACTCCCGTGAAGACATAATGATGGCCGATAAACACATGGAAAAGTGTTCAACTTATTTTTTATGAAAATACTACTTAAAACCACCATTAGATTTCATGTACACTAAGTAAAATAGTTAGAATAAAAAGATAAATGATAACCAATGTTGGTGAAAATGTGGAGAAACTGGAATCTTTATCCCTTTCTGGTGTGAATATAAATGGTGCAGTATCTTTGGAAAACAGCTACTTTAGATCCTCAGAAAATTACACTAAAGTAACGTGAGCATCACTTTGAGTTCTAGATTATACCCAAAAGAAATAAAAATGAATCTCTTAAAACATGTGCACGTATGTTCATAGCAATATTATTCAAAATAGTCAAAAAGTTGAATTCACCCAAATGTCCAAAAAACTGATGACTAGACATGTAAAAACACATTATATCTGCATGATGAGATATTACCTAGCAATAAAATTAACAAAAGATTGATGAATGCTAATAAATAAATAGGTCTTGAAAATATCATGCTATATTGAAGAAGTCATTCTCAAAGACCACACATTGAATAATTCTTTTTATTTATTTATTTATTTATTTATTTAATTTTTTAATCTCTATTTACTTATTGGAAAGAGACAGCCAGAAATTGAGAGGGAAGGGAGTGATAGGAAGGGAGAGAGACAGAGAGAGAGACAGAGAGAAACACCTGAAGCCCTGCTTCACCACTCGCAAAGCTTTCTTCTTGTAGGTGGGGACCGGGGGCTTGAATCCGGGTCCTTGAGCACTGTAACATGTGCGCTCAACCAGGTGCGCCACCACCTGGCCCCGAATAATTCTTTTAATGCAATATATGCAGAGGAGGGGACTCCAAAGAGAGATAACAGAGTAATTAATGGTTGCTGGAATGAGAAAGCTTGGGTTCAAAGTAGGGAACGATTACTGATGGATGAGAAGGTTCTTCCTGAGTGTGGTGAACATGCTCTAAAAATGGTTGCAATTACATTTGAACAAGTTTGTACGCCTGACTGAATTGTTCAGTTAAACTGTTGGACTTAGATGTCATGCAGATTTTAACTTAACGATCTATTATACATTCACAGAAGACAATTAATTGATATATATCAACTCCCACCTCTTTGTTTACTATCTATCTATCTATCTTACCTACTTCACATTAACCTTGCTTTCATGACCATGAAGACTGAACCCTGTCTTACAGTGAATTATGTAAGCATATTTATTAACACTGAATAATTAAAAAAAAAATCTCTGGCGTAGACTCAAATTGGTTATAGTTTCTTCTAAAATTCCACTGAGTTATATTTTCTGATACTTTACTAAGATTTTTAACAGTTTCCTATGTAAAACTGTTCCCAATTCTGTTTTATTTAGTTCAGTTTACATCAGTATTTTCATCTTGGAAAACTAATCTCGAAGATTTCTTTGTTATAGCCTAGAAAATGTGACTCACTAGTTTAACTGCTTATTTCTTGAAAAATTTCAAGATTTTACACATAAAACTACTTGAATACAGTATTTTGGGTAGGAGACTCAGCCTTTAAATAACTTTTTTACTCTATTTCCATAGTCATTAATTAACTAGGCATGCTATTTTTGTGAAGGTCAATTTTGCAAATAAATGGTTACCTAAATAATATTTTATTTCAAAGAGGCTGAATGTGGGTTCACCTAGCTGAGCATACACTTTATGATACACAAGGACTCAGGTTCGAGCCCACAGTCCCCACCTGCAGCAGGAGAAAGCTTCACAAGTGGTGAAGCAGTGATGTAGGTGTCTTTCTGTCTTCCTTGCTATCTTCCCCATCCCTCTCGATTTCTCTTTGTCTTTATAAATACATAAATAAAGTGTAAAAAAGTTAAAAATAATATTCTGTTTCAGATTAGAATGATTAACCTATCCCATAAGTTTATTATATAAATGGCAGTTACTAGTGCACTTTTCTCTCACCATTGTTCTCCATGTTCCTTTTTAAGCCTACAGTTGACTTTTGCCTATTAGCCTTTCCTGAAATTTTCATTTTAATATATTTAACAAATGCATTTATCTCACATTTATTGACACATTGGCACTTCCTATCATTTATACCTGGGCGGTGCCCATAAAAGGTGCCCTATCTGGTGCGTTAACTCCTCAAAACCTTAAGTCTGACTTTTATTTCATTCATATTGGTAATTTAGAGTATCTTTTTTAGATGGCTAGACAATGCTAGACATGGAAGAAGACATGTTACTTTGCACAAGGACCCAGGTTCAAGCCCCTAATCCCCACCTATGGGTGGGGGCTTCATGAGCAGTGGAACCATCTTGCAGATGCCTCTCTTTCCCTCCCTTTCTATTTCTCCCTCGTCTTCCTTCTCAATTTCTATCAATCCTATCAAGTAAAGAAAGGGGGGCCGGGTGGTGGCACACCTGATTGAGTGCACATGTTACAGTGCGCAAGGACCTGGTTTGAGTCCCTGGTCCCCACGTGCAGGGGGAAAGCATTGTGAGTGAAGCAGGGCTGCAGGTGTCTCTTTGTCTCTCTCCCTGTCTATTTCCCCCTTCCTTCTCGATTTCTGGCTGACTATATCCAATACATAGAGCTACTAAAATTTTTGTAAGAAATTTTAAAAAGAGAGAGACATACAGTAGATTCATCATATAGGCAATGAGCTCCAGAAATAATCCTTACTATTATTTATATAGTAATAAAACCAAAAATAATCCCCACTTTTTGTTATTTATATATGTTTATATAATGATGGCAGAACTAAATATTGTATTATCACCGGTAGGCAATAGCAGTAATAACAACAACACTGTTTTTCTTTCTTTTTTTTGAAGAGCCAGGATCCCATGCAGGTGTGACTCTGTAAGTGCAGGGTGAGCTTTTCATTCACATATAGAGACCAAGTGACACGGAATGAGCAAATTAGTCCACTTTTGTTTTATTATATTTCATTCCTCCAACTCCATGCGTTGACTTTATCCTCATCCAGCATGGATGTGTGTGATGTGAATAAACTTTAGAAAACATGAATGATATTTGTGTTCTTAATAAAATAGTGAAACAAGTAGTTGTTATTGATCTAGTTTTCTTGCTGCCTTTGCACATTAAGATTAATTTATAAGTCTTACACCTTAGGGAATGAGAGATTAGTTTCAAGGGAGGGCTTGTCATAGAAAAGGTGTCAGTTGACAGAAAAATCAGACCGAATTGATTCCAGGAGAATAGTGTGGAAAGAGCAAGTAATCAGATGTGTGTGCTGTTTCTATTTCTATGGATGGAAATATTGCAAATGGGTACTCCCACCAGACTTCAACTCCTCATAAAGGGCTTTGCATAAAGTTGAAAAAACTTATGGAGAAAGGATTTGTCAGTGTTGAGTGTTTATGGCCAGAGATATAGTAGGTATTGTGTCATAATCTTTACCTATACCATAGTACCAATCCCCCACCCACTGTACCCTTGGCTTCAGATTCATGAGTGAACTGGAGAGGTTCCCCCTTGCATCTCACTGAGAAAAGACAAGGCAGCAGTATTCTATGGATCATTACCAGAACTTCTTTAGCCAGTCATCCAATGATAGGCATTTAGGCTGCTTCCAGTCTTTGGCTATTGTGAATAATGCAGCTATGAACATAGGGGTGCATATGTCCTCTTGAATTAGCATTTGTCGATTGGATAAAGGCCCAAGAGTGTTACTGCTGGATCATAAGGTAATTCATTTTTATTTGTTTAAAATTTTCCATACAGGGAGTCAGGTGGTAACACAGTGGGTTAAGCGCATGTGGCGCAAAGCACAAGGACTGGCGTAAGGATCCCAGTTCGAGCCCCTGGGCTCCCCACCTGCAGGGGAGTCGCTTCACAGGTGGTGAAGCAGGTCATCAGGTGTCTGTCTTTCTCTCCCCCTCTCTGTCTTCCCCTCCTCTCTCCATTTCTCTCTGTCCTATCTAACAATGACGACATCAATAACAACAATAAAACAACGAGGGCAACAAAAGGGAATAAATAAATGAATAAAAAAAGTAAAAAGTTAAAAAAAAACTTTCCATACAGTCTTCTGGGATATATATTTCATGGAATACTGCCCTGCAATCAAAAAAGATGATATGTTCTCTTCGGACAAAATAGATGGAACTGGAGGTGATTGTACTTAATGAAATAAAAAAAGAGATGAAAGACAGCTACCCGATGGTTTCACTCATATGTGGAACTTAGAGATTAGATACACATGAACTTGAGTTAAAAAAAATGAAAAGGCTTCAGGCAGTTGTGCACCAGGTTAAGGGCACACTTAGGAGCGCAAGGACCCACTCAAGGATCCCAGTTCGAGCCCCCAACTTCCCACCCTGCAGGAGGGTCGCTTCACAGGTGGTGAATCAGGTCTGCAGGTGTCTATCTTTCTATCTTCCCCCTCCTCTGAATTTCTCTCTGTCCTACCTAAAAAAGTTGAAAAGATGGCCATAGGAGCAGTGGATGCACAGTGCAGGCCCCAAAATAACCCTGGAGGCAAAAAAAAAAAAAAAGCAAGCAAAACTGTTTCTAACACTTGCAGTTATCTTTGGGAGGGTAGAGATACAGAACTTTGGTGGTGGATGTGGTGTGAAACTTACATTGTAATCTTATAATCTTATAACATACTATTAATAAAAAATAAAATATATATAAAGATGTCTGTTCTCTTTTTAAAATTCACATTTTATTTTGAAATAGTCTTGAAAGATTCATGTGCCATGCATATATTTGGTTATTTTATTTTTCTTGATTTTTAATTTCATTTTCTGATAGACAAGAAAACATGGCCTGCGTAATACTGACTGTGGTTGAGACTTTCGTGGGGAGCAGCAGGTGGCCTTTTAGAAAACATTCCAAACATACTTGAAATCCATGTGCATTTTCTTTCTTTCTTTCTTTTTGCCTCCAGGGTTATCGCTGGGTGCCTGCACTATGCATCCACTGCTCCTGGAGGCTATTTTTTCCTCTTTTGTTTCCCCTTGTTGTTGTTGTTGTTATTGTTGGTGTTGCTGTTGTTGTTGGATAGGACAGAGAGAAATGGAGAGAGGAGGGGAAGATAGAGAGGGGGAGAGAAAGATAGACACCTGCAGACCTGCTTCATCGCTTGTGAAGCGACTACCCTGCGGGTGGGGAGTGGGGGGAGGGGCTCCAGCCCGCATCCTTAGGCTGGTCCTTGTGCTTTGTGCCACCTGCACTTAACCCGCTGTGCTACTGCCCAGACCCCCATCTGTATTTTCCACATGTTCAATTTAAGTGCTTATTAGACCAACATCTTCAATGGTATTCAAAACAAAATGTCACTATTTTGTTGTTGTTGTTGACTTCATTTTGCACTTTTCGAGTGTAGTAATATGATTGTATGTTTATATGATTGTAGTAATATGATTGTATGTAGTAGTATGATTGTATGTTTTTCAATTTTACCTTGATATTGGTCTCCTATCATATGAAACCATGAGAAATTAAATTTCAGAGGTTCAAGTTACCGTATCTGTGACATTTTGTTATGTCAGCCTGAAGAGACTCACATAACTATGATTATTTCTGTGGAAAGCTCCCAGATTATCTTCTAGATTGGTTACACCATACTGTGTTTCTACCAGCAATAAATGAGAGTTGTGTGATTCTAGGACCTCACTAGAATTTCTTGCTGTCATTTTTTAAAATTTAATCCATTCTAATGTGTGTAGTGGTATCTCATTGCTGAGATAAATGTAACTAGCGATTCTCTAAAGACAAGTCATCTTGTTCACTTTTTCATACTTAGATAGTGATGGCTATTTAAATTTAAATAAACAGATGCCTATTCACCATCTGTATATTTTCTTTAGAGCTCTCTACTCAGATTTTTAAATGAGTTGCTCATTTTTACTAATGATGAATTTTATGTTTTTATTTGAGAAAATATGTTGGCCATGAGTCATTTACTAGAGATATTTTGCAACTGTTTTCTTTTGGCACGTAATTTTTCTGTTTCTTCAGCATGTCTGCTTCAGAACAGGAGTTTTAATTTTAATATACTACAACCAAGTTTTTGTTTGATAGAATGTGGTGGGTTTTTTTTTTTTTTTGTATATTAAGAAAGTGTTATTCTCAAACCAGAATCTCTCTTACCTTCTAGAAACTTTGTAGTCTTATATTTATATCTATGATGTGTTTGATTAATTTTTCTGACAGGTGTAAGATAGACTAAGTTCACTTTTTAGAGTTGGTTTTCATTCATGAACAGCCAGTTGCTCTGGCATAATTTGTTAAATTAAGAAGGCACTACTGCTGCTCCATGTAATTTCTGTTGCTAACTTACGTTGACTGCCTTTGTATAAACCTATCAATATTTCAAGACTTTTTGTTCTTTTTCATGGATTTTGTGTAGTCTTTTGTCAGTACCATATGTCCTTGTTTTGCCTCCAGGGTTATTACTAGGGCTTGGCTCCTGCATGTCTCCACCATTCCAGGTGACCACTTTTCCCCCTCCTTCCTTCCCTTTTGTCCTTCCTTCCTTCCTTCCTTCCTTCCTTCCTTCCTTCCTTCCTTCCTTTTGATAGAGGTGAGAGACAGAGAGACAGAGACAGAGAGATAAACACCTTCAGCACTGCTACTCCACTTGTGAAACTTCATCTCTACAGATAGGTACTGGAGGGGTGTATCCTGGGTCCTTGCACATAGTAACATGTGTGCTCTACCAGGTGAGTCACCATTCAGCACTGCTATGTTGTTTTAATTACTGATGCTTTGTAATAAATCTAGAAATTAGGTAGCGTCAGTCCTTCAGCTTTGCTCTGTTTTTTTTCATTTTTTTTTCTTTCTGCCTCCATTTTTACTACCCAGAATAAGTAAAATTGTGCTATTTTTGTTATTCAAGAATTTTTTTCTACTGGACCTTATCACTGGACCTCGGTTTCTGTAGGACTTTACTTATTTTTAGATAGAAGTGAAAAACAGATAGATGATAGATAGATAGATATACAGACAGACAGACAGACAGACAGGTCAGCAACACTGTTTCATTGCTTGTGAAGCTTCCCCCTGCAGGTAGGGAGGATAATATATATTTTTTCTTTTTTCTTATTGATTTAATAATGATCAACAAGTCTGTAAGATGAGAGGAGTAAAATTCCACACAATTCCCATCACCAGAGTTCTATATCCCCTCTCCTCCATTGGAAGTTTCCCTGTTCTTTATCCCTCTGGGAGTATGGACCAACATTCTTTATGGGGTGCAGAAGGCAGGAAGTCTGGCTTCTATAATTGCTTCTCTGCTGGACATGGGTGTTGACAGGTCGATCCAGACTCCCAGCCTGTCTGTGGCCACACTACCCTGAACACATTCGGTCTCGTCTGATCTCGAAGTCTAAGCAGCATAGGACCTGGTTAACACTGGAATGGGAGGATATTATTTTTTAAAATACTTTTTATGCATCAGTTGTTTGGATAACTATTCAAATAAGATTCCTACACTGCAAACTATTTCAATGCATCAAATATATTTATAATTCACTATTTTTTCTCTTTATGTCTTTTGTTTTTGAGAATTCAATCTTTACCTTAAGGGATTGCCAGTTGCTTGGATTCTCTCTATGTTTTTATTTAACTTGTTTCTCTATCTCCTGCATTTCTTGAGAATTGGCACTTGGGTTCAAAGATCTATTTTGCATTTTGATTTAATGGATTGATTTGGTTTTAAGCCAGCCTATTTCATGGAGTTGTTGTGAACCCCCATCCAATGGTACATGATATCTGTTTCTGTGAAGTGAGTAATACTCATTGTCCAAATATATGAGCTCCTTAAATGTAGTAAAATTGTGATGTTCCACAAGTAGAACCTGAACTGGAATTGGTGAATTGCACTAAAATAAAAGACTCTGGGGTGGGGGAGAATACAGGTCCAAAAAGGATGACAGAGGACCTAGTGGGGGTTGTACTGTTATATGGAAAACTGGAAAATGTTATGCATGTAGAAACTGTTGTATTTACTGTCAAATGTAAAACATTAATTCCCCAATAGAGAAATTTTAAGAAAAAAAATTTAAAAAATTGTGATGTTCCACTTCTAAAACTGTCTCATCATTCATTAACGTGGGCATTTCTACAAACTGATGTTTCTCTCAATAGCTGTTTTGTAGCAAAGACTTTATACATGCAATACACTCTCTTTCCCCTCTATCAGTTTTGAAAACATTGAGTTAATCCCTGCAATAAGCTTCAGTTACAGGTAGCATAATGAACTCGAGCATTTAAACATCTGTTTTTTTAATCCACCATCCTCATGATTTTTCTTGTTTGCTCTTATTGTCTCTTTCCTGACCAATAAGAGCTTATTGTAAGTGGCTTTTGAGTCCTCTTGACTCAGAGGAATATTAATTGTGACCTTGTTTTCAGACATGAGCAGTTGTTTCCAATGCACCTAGTGTATTTGCTGCTCGGGATGTGGAATCAACCACCCTGCAGACTCCTAGGCCCCTGTAGTGGGAAATACTGAGATTCGCGTCTGCATGATTAGCAGAGTTTTAATGTGAAAATGGAAATGGTATGCAGACACCAAGTCTGAGCAGTCTGTAAGGCCTGCATCACGTGTGTCCTCAGTTGCGAGAATGTTCTCACAGAGTGGCTTTGTTTTCTTTTTTGCTGGGGGGCCCCGGGGTTTCACCCATCCAGGGCAAGTTTTTACATTCATTTCTTGGCGCAGGACTCCCTGAACCACATTAAGAGTGCAAAATTGGAATTCTTACATGCATGTGGTTCAGCTTGAGGTTTTGATTTCTCATGGGAAACCTTTTCCTTCCCATTTGGGCCCCAGGCAGATGATGATCTTGCTTGACACATCCCTGGCCAGGCAGCTGGAATCCCTCTAACCTCTTTTTTTTTTTTTCACAGGATAGTCTATGGATGGTCTTTCTGTTCTTTCATTGAGATGTGGGGGTCTCACCTCTCTGGATGGGTCTACATTACATTTCCCTTAGGAGTGGGGAAACTTCTGGACTGGTTGTGGTGTGGGGTCACCAGAAAGCTTGGCTTCTGCTCCCTTTTGAGTTTCTGCTTAATTTTTATCACCCAGGAATTCTCCGTTTTGTCTTCTGAGCTTGGCTAGAGGTTTGTACTTCTTTTTTTTTAATATTTATTTATTCACTTTCCCTTTTTGTTGCCTTTGTTGTTTTATTGTTGTAGTTATTATTATTGTTGTTACTGATGTCTTCATTGT
>NC_080171.1:110994592-111054592 GCF_950295315.1 Erinaceus europaeus | reverse complement strand
GATTACAGCAAGAAAGCTTCCTTAACTAAGGTGAAGACCAGTCTCAAACATGGGTCATACATGTGGAAGAGCAGCTCTCAATCCAAGTTACTTCACCAGTCCATGGAGAGGGCAGAGAGGGGGAGAGAGAGCGAGAGAGAGCGAGAGAGAGCGAGAGAGAGAGGAAGAGACTCCTGCAGCACTGCCCCATTGCTCATGAAGTTTCTTCCCTGTGGGGCCTGAGAGCTTGAACCCAGGTTTTTTTAACATGACAATCTGGGTGCTCTACTGGCTGTGCTACTACCTAGCCCTCAAAGGACAACATGCCCAGGGGATAGGTTAAAGCCAGGCCAGGCTGTGCTCTGGCAGCTGCTGCGAGCCCTGGGAATATATAGGAGATAGAGCCCAGATGCTAGAGTTGAGGACTGACAGGCCTGCACATCTTGGTGCAAACTGGGTTATAAGTGGGGGACACACTGACTGCGCTAACAACAGCATCCAGGACTTCATTTTTGTTTTGTTTGAAGATGTGAATAAGAAACTCCATTGGACTAAGGAGTTATCTTCAGTGTTCAGTTTAAAGGGACAATTAGTTCATTTTCACAATCCCAACTGTTTTTCTTCACATAAAGTATGTGCTACAATCATCCCCGTAAGGTGTGAGTAATAATACCAGTCTTATTCTCTGATGCCAGTAAGTTACCGCCCTATAAATTATACCAGGCGTCATTATTAATCGGCTTCATCTACAGTTTTTAGATGGTATTAAGATGACTCTGTAAGTCATGTTGACTAGTTGATTGTCTTTTTTTTCTCCCCAAAGATGACCACACCTCTTGTTATAAACATTCCACCAGCTCTTACAGTACGATGCTAAATCGAACCTTCTCTCAAGAGGTATTGCCCATTTTCTCCTCTTATTAAAGACTTAGTGGTATCCCCAAAAAAAAATCTATGCATTCTATCCCTAATCACTCAGAATGTGCCTGTATTTGGACACAGGACCTTTAAAAGAGGTGTATAATGAGTTCTTTAGTGTGGACCCTGACCCACCATAATAAGAGATTAGGATACAGATACACACAGAGAGAAGACCAGGGGACAACCCAAGGGAAAGATGAGCATCTACATGCCAATGGGAGAGGCCTCTGAAGAAGCTTGCCCCACTAAATCTATCATGTTATTCTTTTTTTTTTATTATTTAAGAAAGGATTAATGAACAAAAACATAAGGCAGGAGGGGTACAACTCCACACAATTCCCACCACCCAATCTCCATAACCCACCCCCTCCCATGATAGCTTTCCCATTCTCTAGCCCTCTGGGAGCATGGACCCAGGATCATTGAGGGTTGCAGAATGTAGAAGGTCTGGCTTCTGTAATTGCTTCCCCGCTGAACATGGGCGTTGACTGGTCGGTCCATACTCCCAGTCTGCCTCTCTCTTTCCCTAGTAGGGTGGGTCTCTGGGGAAGCTGAGCTCCAGGGCACATTGGTGGGGTCTTCAATCCAGGGAAGCCTGGCCAGCATCCTGGTGGCATCTGGAACCTGGTGATTGAAAAGAGAGTTAACATACGAAGCCAAACAATTTGTTGAGCAATCATGGATCCCAAGCTTGGAATAGTGGAGAGGAAGTGTTAGGGAGGTACTCACTGCAAACTCTAGTGTACTTCTGCTTTCAGGTATATATTTTGCAATAGTTTATGGATACATGTGAATATAAGCTCTCTCTCACAGAAACTGGTGTATATCTAGGTTATGGGACTTTGTTAGAAAGTGAACCACCTGAGATGGAATTAGAGTATACTATGAAAGGAAAGGTCTCACCCAAGTAATGAAGCTGAAGGGTTGTCATTCCACACGTGAAGTCTCTGGACACAATCTGAGGTGAAGCATGTTGAGTATCATGTTATTCTTATCGAGTTAAACTTCCTTCCTCAAAGACCAAGAAATAAGTGTCTGTTATTTTTTTTTAATTTCTTTATTGGGGGATTAATGTTTCACATTCGACAGTAAATACAATAGTGTGTACATGCATAACATTTCTCAGTTTTCCACATAACAACACAACCCCCACTATGTCCTCTGTCATCCTTTTTGGATCTATACTCTCCCCCTACCCACCTACTCCAGAGTCTTTTACTTTGGTGCAATACACCATCTCCACTTCAGGTTCCACTTGTGTTTTCTCTTCTGAACTTGTTTTCCAACATCTGCCTGAGAGTGAGATCATCCCATATTCATCCTTCTGTTTCTGACTTATTTCACTTAACATGATTTCTTCAAGCTCCATCCAAGATGGGCTGAAAACAGTGAAGTCACCATTTTTAATAGCTGAGTAGTATTCCATTTTGTATATAGACCACAACTTACTCAGCCACTAATTTGTTGTTGGATGCCTGGGTTGCTTCCAGGTTTTGGCTACTACAAATTGTGCTGATATGAACATAGGTATATAAAAATCTTTTTGGATGGGTGCACTGGGTTCCTTAGGATATATCCCCAGGAGAGGAATTGCAGGATCATAGGGTAGGTCCATTTCTATCCTTCTGAGAGCTCGCCAGACAGTTCTCCACAGACAGCTCTCCACAGGAGGGTTCCTTTGACCCCACAACCTCTCCAGCATTTGTTGCTGCTACCTTTTCTGATGTAGTTCATTCTTACAGGAGTGAAGTGATATCCTATTGTTGTCTTTATTTGCATTTCTCTGACAGTCAGAGACTTGGAGCATTTTTTTATGTGTTTCTCAGCCTTTAGGATGTCTTCTGTAGTGAATATTCTGCCCATATCCTCTCCCCATTTTTGGATGGTATTATTTACTTGTTGTTGAGTTTGGCAAGCTCTTTATATATTTTGGTTATTAAACTCTTGTCTGATGTATGGCATGTAAAGATCTTCTCCCATTATGTGAGGGGTCTCTTTGTCTGGTTGGTATCTTTTGCTGTGCAGAAGCTTTTTAATTTGATGTAGTCCCATAGGTTTACACTTGCCTTAGTCTTCTCTTTAATTTGATTCATTTCATTGAAGATGTCTTTAAAATTTATGTGGAAAAAAGTTCTGCCAATATTTTCCTCTAAGTATCTGATAGTTTGTGGTCTAACATCCAAGTCCCTGATCCACTTGGAATTTACTTTTGTGTTTGGTGAAATAAAGTGGTTCAGTTTCATTCTTCTGCATGTTTCAAGCCATTTTTTCCAATACCATTTGTTGAAGAGACTCTGCTTTCCCCAATTAATAGTCTGGGCACCTTTGTTAAAGACTAGATGTCCATAGGTGTGGGGGCTTAGTTCTGGGCTCTCAATTCTATTTCACTAGTCAGTATGTCTATTCATGTTCCAGTACCAAGCAGTTTTGATGACAGAAATTTGAGATCTGGGAGTGTGATGCCTCCAGTTCTGTTCTTTCTTCTCAAGATTGTTTTGGCAATTGTAGGCCTTTTCTGGTTCCAGATCAACATTTGTAGCATTTTTTCTACTCTCCTAAAAAATATGGTTGAAATCTTGATGGGGATAGCATTAAATTTGTATATGGCTCTGAGTAGTATATTCATTTTAATTATGTTAATTCTTGCATCCCATGAACATAGAATATTTTTCCACTTCTTTGTGTCTTTCTCAATTTCCTTGATTAGTGACTCATAATTTTCAGTATACAAGTTATTCACTTCTTTGCTTAGGTTTATTCCTAGATATTTTATTGTTTTTGTTGCTATAGTAAAAGGAATTGATTTCTGGATTTCAGTTTCTTCTAACTTAGTGTTTGCATAGAGGAATGCCACTGACTTTTGTATGTTACTTTTGTAGCCTGACACCTTACTGTATTGCCTGATGATTTCCAAAATCTTCTTGCTGGATTCCTTAGGTTTTTCTATGTATACTATCATGTCATGTGCAAATAGGGAGAGTTTGACTTCTACTTCTGTATCCCTTTAACCCCTTACTCCTGCCTGATTGCTATGGCAATCATGGATGAACAGGAAGAACAATCCTGTTTGTGCCTGGTCTGAACTCTCAGTTCACTAAATCAATCAGCATAATGTAAAAATTGCTCTATAGTCTCAGAAACTTTGTGCATGTATGGCAACTGTAAAAGACTTAAAAGTAAAATGGTGTGATGATCAGTTTACCAATAACAAAACAGGGACGGAGAGAATCTCAGGGTCACATAATTACAATGGCACAGCAAAAGTAAGTTGGGAGGGGCAGTAAAAGTAATTCCACTTCACTGAATATTTATCTAGAACATATCATAGGGAAAGAAACATTGGAGGCACACAGAGAGCCCAGTGAAAAGTCCTTAGCATATGCAACTAGGGTGTCCACTTATGAAGAGTGTTTGCACCTCCCCACCTCCACAAAAGAAAGCCATCTAAGTAGATGTGTGGGATAAATTCCATGAAGTAGTGTATTCATTGCAAACTTCACTCGTGCTGCATTTCCCTCTAAAGTAATGGCAAGTATTGACACACCATTAACAGCATCTGTGGGCTCTTCTTTCAGTAGTCTTAGCAATATTATGTGGTGTGTGTGTCTTCCATCTTCCCTCCCTGGTAACTGGAAGAGCTTTCAGTGCTTGTATAATTATCTCTAAAACCCAAATTGGCTACCCAAATCAGTAGATGGTGAATTACGACTTTGAAGCTTGATCTCCTGTCTTCATCTTGTGAAAGACAAAACAGCATCCTTGCATCAACTTCCTTTTTTTCTTTCTCTTCATCTCCAATTTTTTTTTTTTTGCTAATTATATAATTATCTCTAAATTGTCATGCTACAGCATTTGCATTCTGGTCCCTAACTGTAATTTCCACACAAACACAGCCCATGTTCCATATTTAAATGAACTCTGCTTACAGCCAGTTCTTGGATCCCAGCTTCCTAATTCAGTTTCTGCTTCAAACTATTTGTAAACAGGGCTCTGGGATGGACATTAACATTCATAAGTCCTTGTTCCTTGTCCCATTCTTACTCCTGAGTGGTTGACTCTCTTTGTATCATCAAATCGTGCCTTTAATTTTTTTTTTTTTAGTTTAATAGATATCTTTACTTGGAGTGTATTTATATGAAGCTCATTCATTTACTTTTTTTTTTTTTCATTGAGGTAATACTGGTTTACAGCCCTGTACAAGATTCAGTTACACATAGTGTACTTGCCAGGTTTGAGCCTTGCCCTCACTGCAGTGAAAGAAGTTTCTCTCTTTATTTCTGTGCCTGTCTTTCACTTTCTACAGGAAAACATTGGCCTGGAGTTATGAAACCCCACAGGTGACGACAAAAAAAAAATTCTCATGTGGGAGTCATGGGCAGTAGTGCAGCAGGTTTTTGCAAAGCAAAAGGACCAGCCTAAGGATCCCGGTTCAAGCCCCTGTCTCCCCACCTGCAGGGGAGTCGCTTCACAGGCTGTGAAGCAAGTCTGCAGGTGTCTTATCTTTCTCTCCCCCTCTCTGTCTTCCCCTCCTCTCTCCGTTTCTCTCTGTCCTATCCAACAACGACATTATCAACAACAACAGTAATAACTACAACAATAAAAACAAGGGCAACAATAGGGAATAAATAAATAAATAAATTCTTATATGTATAGATTCACCCTTTGATAGCTATCTAAACAATAATACGTCCATCATCAAAGACCATATTTCCAACCACTACCATCCAATTGACTTCTCTATACCCATTTCTCCCAGCCCTCACTTCCTGTACTGTCCCTTTCCCCTACGGTAACCACCATTCTGCTGTATGATATGAGGATTTCATTTCTTCCTTGTTGTATTTATCTGCTTTGTTGCTTTAACTTCAGCATATGAATAAAGTCATATGACATTTTTCCATCTGAATAAATTCCCTTCGCATAATATCCTCTAGAACCATCCATGCAGTTGAAAATGGTGAGATTTCATCTTTTTTGCACAGCAGAATAGTATTCCACTGTGAATATATATCACATCTTTATCCACTTATCCATGAGTGGACATTGAAGTTGCTTCTACATCTAGACTAATGTGAATATGACTGCACTATACACAGGGATCTGAAAACATTAATTTGCAAAGATGTATGTACCCTGTGTTTATTGTCTTTGACTTTTTCTTTGAAAGGTTTTTTTTTGCAATGTTCATCTATTTTTTATCTCTGAATTACATTGAAGAAATCTATCTTTTTAGCATTTTATTTGGCATTTAGCACAATTTTATACGTGTGTTTGTCAGCTTTTTTTTTTTTTTTGACCAGCTATTTCCCCTGTACTTTTTCACCAGCTACTTCCACCAAGACACCAAAGGGAAAAAAAAATTAGTCCTTATTTGAAGTGTCTTTTATAATAGACTAGTTGTAGAAATATAAAGAGACCTAAGAGAACTAAGAGCTTGGATTTGGACCTTTTTGTCAAACACCACACCTGGGCACTGTCTTTAGCAGGGAAAAGCTAGGTTTGTAGGAGCCACACATGAGCTCTGCCCCTTAGCACCCTGGCCTGCCCATAGTTGATGCTTTCCCTCTTTCTGGCTGATCAATCTAGCAGGCAGATAACATTCTGTCTTCTACCAAATGCCCTGGAGTCTGGACAACACAGGAGAGCTGGTATTGGCCCGTTAAATCAGAAAAGTAACCAGTGAGTAAGTGGAAATTCTTCCAGAGTGGGTGAGCAGAGGGCTAGCAAACACTAGTAAATCATCATCTCTCCCAGAAACCATAAATGCATCCCCTGTTTCTGTGTTATGCATTCTCCTGTAGCTTCACTGAGTGCTCCCCTGGGGGAATCACTGAATTGTTTTAATTGTGCCAATTATCCACTTAAAGGTCACTGTTTGTTTCCTATAATACAGCAACTTCCCTAATTTAAAAGATTAACCTGCTGTTGAATTGTAGCCTGACTTCCTGTAAATTCTATGAAACAGTGACTTGCACACAGGAACAAGGGGGAGACCCAAGTGATTTCCACCTAAGTGAGTGACCTGCTGCCCATGCAGGCAACCCCCCAGAGCTGTTCTAGGAAGAATGCTTATGAATCAGGCAGTGGACTGGACATCCCTGGGGACTCCAGGGGTATCTGGCCCTCAGGATCTCAGAAAGTAGGGTTAAATACTAGAACTTTCTACAGCCTCCAACAACAATTTACAGTGATTGGAAACCCCCCCCCCCATCTAGACCAGAACATATAACCTTTGGTTGCCAGTCAGAGCTTGCTGCTTTTGTTCCTGAGATGAATTTAGAAACAAAGTTTGGCCCACTCAAATCCATCCCATCCCTTCTAGTCATAGATGCTAGTAAATAATGACAAAGTCATTTTTTTAAAAAGTGCCACTTGGTACAGCATCGTTTCATTAGAGCGTTGATGTAAGAAACCTAATGTTTCTTAATGTAAGTACCTAATGTACTTCTGGTGTGGTGAGTTTGCAAGTTCTCCTTATGTCTTTGCAGGCTTTCTCTGGTTCACTCTCATCACCCAAAATTGTGCATGCAAGGTCACTGGTATGTCTCAATCTGAAGGAGTATGGATATGCAGTTAGTAGGAGCTGAGTTTCTTGAACCTGAGCTGCCAGGAGAGATTCCAGTCTCCCATGATTCTGAACTGGAGCAAGCAGGTGGGAAAATGAATAAATAAGTCAATGAATGGAGGAATGAATACAAACAAGTATTGAACATTAGAGTGTTTGGGGGCCTTTACTGCATCAGAAGCAAAGTCAGGAGGTATAGCATATGCACCCACATCAATTTGTATTATTTAATATAACTTTTAAAAGCTAAAAGTCAGAGCAGATACCTCTAATTCCCCTCCATCTCTAGATCACGTGCTAGATTTTTCCCAGTGCAGGAGAGGATCTATCTCCTCCTACCTGGAGCTGGACCCACTCTTTTTCTGCCCCTCTTGAGAGTGTCCTAATCAATTTGGATTCCTGCAAGTTCAGTCTGAAAGTTCACAGGGTATGAGACTGCTTAGTCTTCAGCTCTTTTTTAAAATTTTTTAAATTATCTTTATTGAATTATTGCATAGAGACAGCCAGAAATCGAGAGCAAAGGGTGAGATAGAAAGAGAGACAGAGAGACACCTGCAGCCCTGCTTCACCACTTGTGAAGCTTTCTCCCTGCAGGTGGGGACTGGGGACTCGAACCTGGGTCCCTGCACATTGTAACATGTGCGCTCAACCAGGTGCACCACCACCCAGCTCCTCTATTTTTTTTCTTAAATTATCTTTATTTATTTACTGGATAGAGACAGCCAGAAGCCAAGAGGAAAGGGGGAGGTAGAGGAGGAAAGAGAGAGACATCTGTAGCAATGCTTCACCACTCATGAGGCTTTCCTCATGCAGGTAGGGACTGGGGCTTGAACCCGGGTTCTGGTTCTTGCGCATTATAATGTGCACTGAACCAGGTGCATCACCACACAGCCCCACCTTTAATCTTTTAAATGGAGGCATAATATAGAGAGCACAGAGTTTACCATTTAAACTCTGCCAGTGTATTAAATTAGTATATTTAAGAAGTTGGATAATCATCTCTGCCAGTTTCAAAACATTTTTATAGCCCCAATAGAAAATCCTGTTAGCAGTAGGTACCCTGCTTCCTGTTCCTTGCTTCCTGACATGGCAGCAGGGATTGTCCATGCCTATGGGGTGATCTCAGGTGAGCCCTATGCATTAGGTACATATAATCATCTGATCTGACCTGTGGTAACAGGTAAGTCCGTACTTTCACCTGGGTGCTCTGCTATTAGGACCTATGCAGCTCACCTGGGGTGATGTGAGCTGGGGCCCATGTACTGGTCAGGTGAGGCCTATGTCATCAGTAAAATCATACCTGGTGCTCTCAATCGGCTGACTGCCCTCTCCAGTAAGTAGTGATTAGATTATTGGGACTCCCCTTTCTGGTGTTCTTAGATTCTTTAACCCCTTATTCTGCCCTCAAAGATATAAATGCTATTATATTTATATTTATAATGTTTGATTGCTGGCGGCTTATCACTAGGCACTTGCATGTATGTATGTTTTTTTTTTTTTGAGCGGTGGAATTTTTGTAAATGTTTTGCTATCTGGTTCTATTATGTTATCCACTGGTTGTTCCATATTATTGGAAGTTGCTCTGTAGTTGCTGTGTTTGGGGTTCACAGGATAAGATTTCACAGAGACTTAGGCAGAGACTAGAGACAGTCTTTTAGAATTCCCTGATGAGTCACCTCTCTAAGTTTCTCATGGCCCCCTAAACTATGATGGTTTGGAGTTCGACTAGTGCCTCTCTCGGGAAATAATTGAAAACAGTGTAAGAAGGTCAATTGCTGTCACTAAAGAAAGCAAGGAAAAGTATAATGTGACTTCTGAGTATTTGTTCCCCAAATATTTAATTCTTTTTAAATATATAATTTATTATTATTTAAATATCTATTTATTCCCTTTTGTTGCCCTTGTTTTTTATCGTTGTAGTTACTTTGTTGTTGTTAATGATGTCATCGTTGTTGGATAGGACAGAGAGAAATGGAGAGAGGAGGGGAAGACAGAGGGGGAGAGAAAGATGGACACCTGCAGACCTGCTTCACTGCCTGTGAAGGGACTCCCCTGCAGCTGAGGAGCCGGGGGCTTGAACTGGGATCCCTACGCCAGTCCTTGCACTTTGTACTACGTGCACTTAACCCACTGCGCTACTGCCTGACTCCCTATTTTTTTATTATTTATAGGAGAGACTGAGAGGGGAGATGGACATAGAGAGGGAGAGTGTAGCAGCGAGAGAGAGAGCTGAAGTCCTACTTTACCACTTGTGACGCTTCCCCTCTGCAGGTGGGGAACAGGAGCTCCAAATATTTATTTCCCAAACAATACTTAAAACTAAATTGAGTATTAAGTACAAAACGTTAATATATGTGCAACTACTCCATCTCTAAAACCTGAGCAGAAGTATGTATGTATGTATGTATGTGTCTGCAGTTTTGAGGCAGCTTAAATGTAGAGGTTAAAAGTTGCTTTCAAGATGTCAGTTACCAAATTCACAATTGTGTTAGGACTTCTTTCTTATACTGACTCAGGTTCTACATTCATATGTTAGGAGAAATATGGGTTTTCTTGTATATAGTGTGGTGTTGTTTTCAGAGCCAGAGCTCTGGTTTGCATTTGATCCTAACTCACAGATTGACACTTGGCGAGAACAAACTGGGCTCTCTATAGGGCCACAGACCAAACTTGCCCTCCTCTGCTAACAGTGCAGGAGACCTAGAAAGTACAAGAACTCATGCTTATCTCATATTCAGTGTTTTGTTTAGGATTACTCTAGCTTCTATTTCCTGAGGTGAGGCTACTTATGTGTACCCTTGACTAAACATTTTTGGTAATGGCATTTGCTGGCTCAGTTCAATAATACCATATTCTCATGTGAGTTTTCTGAATGCTAACAGATTAATTCTAAGCATCATAGTACCAAACTCCACATGGCCTTCAGTTCCTACATGATCCACATTGTGCATTTCTAAAATGTTACTGGGAAAATGAGCTTTGAAGCCCCAGGAAGACTGGACAGCTTTTGTGAATGTGACACCTATGAACTCCCACCTGAGAGGTGGTGAAGAGATGTCTTCACTTTGCTCAAGCACAGCTGGACAACTGCTGTGTAAAAGAACTCCTGTTAGGAAAGTAGGACTCAGAACAATACTGGAGAATGAAGCAAAAACTCTCTGAAACTATGAGATTAATTTTATGTGTTTTTCATGTTTGACTCTTTTTAGATTTACTTAGAGATATAAACTGGAGTATTTCATTATCAACTTTGTACTGACTCACTGCAGACTATTTTGCACTTTTGCTTTCAGGTATTTATTTTGCCCTAATTTATGGATACATGTGAACATATGCTCTATCTCATGGGACCTGGTCTATATCTAGGTTTTGGGACTTTGTTAGGAGGTGATCCACGTGGAATGAAATTAGAGAATCCTATGAAAGGAAAGGTCTCACCTGAGTAATGAGGCTGAAGGGTTGACATTCCATGCCTGACATCTCTGGACACAGTCTGAAGTGAAGCATGCTGAGGTGGTACTCATTGCATTGATTAGGTTGGGATCAGAGGATGCAATATCATTTGATATGAATTGAGAGAGGCATGCAGGAAAGTGAGACCCACCCTAGAGGTTCCAGGACTGGGGGAAATACAGGCTCCATAGAGGAAGTAGCAGGTTCCTGCTGTCTTAGGGTTTAAAAAGGCAATAGATAATTATTGCTATAATCACATTATACTCAGACTTAGATACCCTTCTCACCTACTTTATTACACTTCCCCCACTCACTCCAAAGTTAACCTTATCAAAGCAAGGACTACAAAAGCTGAATAAGGGAGAGACTGGCATACTTTAATGATGACTCTTTAGTCACTATCAGGCCACCCCATCAGCTGGGGCCCTATTCGGGGAGTCCTGAGATTCCCAAACAGACATGATGGGCCTACACCTCAAATAAATCCCTCTCTCCATGGTTACTGATCATCTCTATCAGGAACAACAAAATAGATCCCTTTATGGGCCCCCATAGGACCTTGCCCTCAACTTGGATCAACAATAGTAGAGAATGTTCCATCTTCTGAAGGGAGGATGGACAACATACTCTATGCTACACCTGAGGAAGATGGGTCCTGATACTGGGGCAGCTTGGAACGTTCCTACTCATGACCACAGAATGTGAGCTCAGATCTACAGGGATGCAGAGGTCACACAGGCTCCTGAGCTGAATATGGGCCCCGGATCACATCAAATCGATGGGGTTTACAGTCAACAATATTTATACACTTTTCCCATATCTGGAAGCTACTCTCTTCCCTGATCCAGCTTTCTGGTCCTTTTTCCAGCCATGACATCATCTTCCCAGGCAATAACTTGGATCCATCTGCATATCAGATTTCAGGCTGGGGGGGGGGGGAACTAGTATAGCCACAGGCCCTTTGGAATATAACTAAAATATGCCTACTAGCTGTCTACAGAATGGAAACCACCCCACCCCACCCCCACTCTTCATCTGCACTATTCCAGCCTTTACGTTCATGATTAGTCAACAACTTGTTTGCCTTTATATGTTAACTCGCTTTTTAGCCACCAGGTTCCAGATGCTAGCATGATGCCAACTAGACTTGCCTGGACAAACAACCCCACACCAATGTGTCCTGGAGCTTCGATTCCCCAGAGCCCCAACCCACTAGGGAGAGAGAGAGGCAGGCTGGGAGTATGGATCAACCTGTCAATGCCCATGTTCAGCAGAGAAGCAATTACAGAAGCCAGACCTTCAACCTTCTGCAACCCACAATGACTTTGGGTCCATACTCCCAGAGGGTTAAAGAATAGAAAAGCTATCAGGGGAGGGGAGGGGATATGGAGTTCTGGTGGTAGGAATTGGGAATTGTGTGGAGTTGTACCCCTTTCATCCTATGGTTTTGTTAGTGTTTCCTTTTTATAAATAATTAATAAATAAATAAATAGGAGTTTTATGATATCTATGTATCTAGAGATATCTACATGTACACATATGTAAACACACATCTATAAATATATATGTACATATGAGAGATAAGTCTATCCTAGCCTGATGAAAATATCAGAAATGCAGTGTAAATTGGCACCCCCATTAAAATGCAAAGAGGTAGAGTGAAGGGGGTTAGTCTTTAAACCCAACATTTGTCTTCTTAGAAACTTATTTGCTGCCTAGACTCTTTTTGATCATAAATGGAATATACAAAGTCTCATAAGGTAGTATTTGGGGATATCTAAGTCTACATCAAGACAGATGATTGTGGATGGATTGATGGATAGATGGATGGATGGATGGACATGGACGGACAGACAGATGACAGGCAATGTGGCAAAGGACATATAATGAAATACCAATTCCAGAATCTGAGTGCACAAAGATATTGGTGGCCCCTAGATAATTCTTTTATTTTTCTCCATGTTTGAGATTTTTCATAATAAAATCTTTAAAAGAGTTATTCACAACTTAGTCCTTGACAAATCCAAGAAATTGACTAGAAAGGAAGACTCCTGAGCCTCCCAGGCCCACATCTGGGTTTTGGGAGGTTTCTCATGAAACCTGAGAAAATACTTGGGGAGAGGGAAGGAGGATCTTGTAAATTGGAGGGTTTTGAAAACATCACAAAAAGTCTTACTAAAAAATTCATCGCAACCTAGTCAGGCATTGTCACAAAAACCTTTAGCATCTGTTGTATCAGAAAAGTGGTTGTAGGATCAACATTCCAAATACAGGTGTAGATTCCATATCTCCTGCCTCAGAAGCAGTAGAATGTCCAGTTTTATTTTGGAAAGAGAGTAAAAGAAGACTCAGAGTAGCCCGGCACCCACAAGTGTGGATTGATGACCCTTGAGTGCCTGTGACTGAGCCCCCAGAAAAGTTTCAAATGCTGAGCTCACACCCCAATTCTAAGATATTATCCTGTTATCTACAGTATTAGTTATCTAATTTGCAGAGCCAGGAGAAAAACAAAAAGGAGGGGCTTAGTTGAACATTATTAAGAATCTCAAGATGGCAATATGAGAGCATGAAACCAAGCTCAGTGTGCTCCCAAGAGTAGACCTTGAAGGGTTAACCAGGTGGTACCCCAAAGTCAGCCTCTTTACCTATGTCATGAACACCATAAGTCACTAAGCCAGTTACACAATTCACATGAATGATTTTTATTTCTACTTAAATACTAGTGCCAAATAATTATAGATTACCACTAGAAACTCCAGGAACATATCTATCTTTCTTAACAAGTTATTGACTCCATGAATAGATTATTATCCCTACTAATTACAATAAATCATAGCAGTTTGTCCATTTGATACGTGTTTATGGCCTATCCAGGGTACTTCTTAGACCTGGTGATAGCTTATGGGATAAAGGTATGCCTTACTTTAGCCAAGATGCTTCTAGGTTCTGGAGATGATGTAAGGAAAAGCAAAGGTCTTCTAAGATAGTCTACAGAGACTGACACTCAAACAGATAATTGAGGTACAGAGAAAACCTGGGTGAAAGGACAGCACTTGTCACAGAAGGTGAATTTCAGTGCTTTCAAATTCCATTTTTCAAGGATTGTGCTTTCTAGTTGTTGCCGCTGCTCATGTTTCCATCTTACTTGTATGTTAAGGAAATACGACCTGTAGATTATACAAAACTCCAGGGTAAGCAGAAGAGTTTAATTCCTGTGGCATGCCCTGTTGACCCTAGCCATTTCAACCAGCCTAACATTTAACTGTCACTCTAGTGCCCAAAGCCTGGTGGCAGTTGACAGATAAAAATCCCAGCTCTCTCCATCCATAGAAAGAATAACTCTGAGGTAGTCATTTTGTTATTTCCAGAGTCATTAGAAGAGCAGGCTGTTATCAGCCCAGAGATGGCATAGTGATGAGGGTCGAGTTGGTGAAGGACCTCATTGAGTGCACATGTTACAGCGCACAAGGACCCGTGTTCAAGCCCCTGATAGGGAAAAAACCTGTAGGGAAAAAGCTTTGCAAGCAGTGAAGCAGTGCTGCAGATGTCTCTCTGTCTCCCTCCCTATCTCCCCTTTCCCTCTCAATTTCTGGCTATTACTATCCAATAAATAAAGATAATTTTTTTAAAAAAGAGAGATAGACCTACAGGAACCAGCTTGTCCCTGGCATTCCATGTACCAGTGTAATGATCTACTTCTCTATCATTACTAGAGATAACTGTCAACAGTGTGGATTGGGGGCCCTATTTGATCTCACTCCCATGCTGTCATATCTCCATCAGATGAGAGTGGGTTGGAAGGTAGTTGCTGTTCACACAGATGACTTACTTTGAAATCATCATCTCATGATGTACTTCTGAGGAAAGTCAGGACAATTCAAAGTTCAAATAGCACTGCATGGAAAGGACGTGGGAAGGAGGCTGGGGGTATGGTAGGTGAAGTCCCCTACCATCAGAAGGAAAATGGAAGCAATGTTAGACAAAAGGCACAGAAAGAATGGGATGGCTTGCCAAGCATGGCTAGAAGGCCCTTGAGCTGGCATGGACCCTTATTGATGAAATGTCAGTGGAAGAAAGTGGACAGAAAATACAGACACGTCTTGAGAGGCATTTAGCTGATAGGAAAAAATAGAGAAAAGACAGTCATAAAGGAAAAGGAAGGAGTCAGGGAGAGAGAGAGAGAGAGAGAGAGAGAGGTTCTAGGGCTTGGAAGTCCGGTGACAGTGAGTACAACAGGGTAGACAGGCAGTTTGTAAGATTGGTGCTAAGGGCTGCTCCTTCTATGCAAGGAGTCCTACAGTCTTGCAAAAAGAGGAAAATATCACACCTATTCAGACTCCAGGCCCTAAACCAACAGTTCTACAAATGATGTGGAAAAGCAATACTAAGCCCCATGTTTAGAAGTCTAG
The DNA here is from genome assembly GCF_950295315.1 of Erinaceus europaeus. Classification (NCBI taxonomy): domain Eukaryota; kingdom Metazoa; phylum Chordata; class Mammalia; order Eulipotyphla; family Erinaceidae; genus Erinaceus; species Erinaceus europaeus. The sequence continues at coordinate 111,039,265 of NC_080171.1, read as the reverse complement.
AAAGCATATCAGGTAGGGGTTTAGTTTGCACCATCATGCAGCAGGGTGAGTCTGGAGTCTAACCCTGCCAGGGCCAAAGAAAGACATGTCTGCAGGACTTGTAGATGGACCACATAAGATATGGAAATGAATGAATGAATGAATGAATGAATGAACGAATGAAGCAGTTTCTATAGCTTTCAGACAAGAAGCAATAAATTTGCGAAGAACAGACAAGACAAAGAAATTCTTTAAAGTTTTGCTTTGGACAATTCATACAGTGAGCTAAATAGAGTTTGTTTACAAAACATCCTCCCCACTCCCTCTGCTAATAAAGTTGTCTTTCTAATCCCTTTCACATGGTGATAAATCTGCACGAGAAAGAGAACCAGGGAGAATTTTTATTTTTAGAGGAAAGGGAAATGCAGGCCATCATTCATTAGCTGACTGTGTCTGTGATTGGAAATTGTGATATGCTACACTGCCACATCTTGATGCAGCTTGATCTAGGAGATCTGACACTTAAGGGCCACTATGACCTTGGGCTGGTTACTTCAACCTCTGTGGACCTCGGTTTCCTCACTTGGAAGGGTTAACCAGAAGACTCAGTCAGAGAGCACAAGTCTGTCTGTGAGCCTTTACTTCAATATATTGATTCATTTGTTCATATGATAAATATGTTCCCAGGACCTCATGGGCTCTGCCTAGTATCGGTCATGAAGATACCCACTCCATAAATTAATAAATCCTGTTCCTAGAGGCCGGGCAGTAATGCACCCAGCTGAGCCTGTATTACCATGCAGAAGGACCATGGTTCAAGCCCCGATTCCCCACCTGCAGTGGGGAAATTTCATGAGTGATGAGACAACGCCACAGGCCTCTCTCTCTCTCTCTCTCCTTATCTCCTCTTCTACGCTCAATTTCTCTGTGTTCTAGAAAATTAAGAAATGATAGATAAATAATTTTAAAATATTTACTTATTTATTCCATTTTGTTGCCCTTGTTTTTTTTTTATTGTTGTAGTTATTATTGTTGTTATTGATGTTGTCATTGTTGGATAGGACAGAGAAATGGAGAGAGGAGGGGAGGACAGAGAGGGGGAGAGAAAGATAGACACCTGCAGACCTGCTTCACCACTTGTGAAGTGACTCCCCCTTCAGGTGGGGAGCCAGAGGCTGGAATCAGGATCCTTAAGCTGGTCCTTGTGCTTTGCGCCACCTGTGCTTAACCTACTGTGCTACCGCCCGACTCTCAAATAAATAAATTTTAAAAGCTTCTCCTGCCATAAAAAAGGACAATTTAATGGGACATGCACACATTCCATTTATAGAGGGAAGGGGAGGGGACAGTCAACTGGTTCTTTCTTTTTTATTATTTGTTATTAATAGCATACTACAAGATTATAAGATTACAGTGTCTAGTTCCACACCACACTCTCCACCAAAGTTCAGTATCACCATCACCCCTCACACCTCCCAAAAATAACCATCATAGTTCTCACAAGTCTTACAGTTTGCTTGCTTCTGTTTTTTTTTTTTTCCGAAGTAATGTGTATCAGATCTCTAGATTCCACAGATGAGTGTAACCATACGGTGGTTGTCTTTCATTGCTTTACTTATTTCACTAAGGGGAATCACTTCCACTTTTTCCCATTTTATCCCAAAGGACACAATGTCATCTTTTTTCATTGTAGAATAGAATCCCATGGAATATATATGCCATAACTTCTTCAGCCAGTCATCTGTTGATGGGCATTTAGGCTGCTTCCACTCTTTGGCTACTGTGAATAATGTAGCTTATGGAATGCATACGTGCCTTCGAATTAGTGTTTGAGCATTCCCGTCAATTGGTTCTTGATTGTGCTATTATAATCCAGAGCACCTGCAAGGTCTTACCATGTAGCCCAGGCTTTCCTACAGTATAGCAAATAAGACTCCAAGAGCAAATACTACAGGAGATAAGTGGAAGTTACCACACCTTTTTGTGCCTACCACTCTTCAGGGGTAGTGGCAGCGAATACTTGAGCATTTCCCTGAGCACTTGCCTTTCTCTCAGAGGACACTCATGACCAGCAATGAAGCCCATAGTGGGCAAAGAACCCTGACACACCAACCCTGTACTGCTGACAGGGAAACTCTAGCCACTCATGATTCCAAACCTTGTGGCTATAACCAACTCAGAGCTAGGTTATATTCTGAAAGCACCTTAGACTTTGAAAATTTAGTAGAAAATAAATGAAAATAATTCATGCACAATCATTTATACTGAGGATATGATGAAATGATCATTGCATTTGAAAAATGTTCTTTTTGCATAATAGAGTGCATTGTGATAAAATGAATTTTAGGGTCGGGTGGTGGTATATTGGGTTGAACACACATCTTACCATGTAAAAGTTTGTGGGTTCAAACTTCTGGCCCCCACCTGCAGGGGGGTGGGTTTCAGAAGTGGTAAAGCCTTGCTTCAAGTGTCTCTCTCTAGTCCTCTCTCCCACTCTCCCCTTCTATCTCAGTTTCTCTGTCTTATCCAATAAATGAACAAGTAAATAAAATATTAAAAGGTAAAGTTAACTTCACTTGTTACATGGTTACTAAAAAAAAAAAAACATAATGTATATGTGACTTATATTGTATTTCCATTGGACAGCTCTGAGCCAGTCATCAGAACTACAAGCTCTCCCCTCCCTGAGCAGTTGCTTATACAAATGCCTCTCTCACTCCCTGTGAGCACAAGTTCCTTCTCCTTCAGGGAGTCCCACTGTCTTCTCCCCAGAGGTAATCTCCAGTCTTGCCGAGTTTAGTTTTCTAATGAACTTTGAGGTCTGATACGGGCCCCTTCTTATATGTGATCTCCTTTAAGTTTATAGTATCAACACGGTTTAATCAGCTAAAACGAAATTGAGAACCGGTTTACACAGTCTATTTTCTCAGAAGAAGATAGATTCTGTGGAAGTGATTAGAACATCTCCAGGTAAGTACATAGCTTTGACAGCCTTATGCCCTATAGAGATCCTAACTCGGGCCCAATACAATGCAGAAGCTATCTGCACAGCACACTTCTTATTTCAAAGCCTCAGAAAAATGAGAGAAAAACAGTTCCGAAGAAGATCATCACAATTCTTCAGCAGAAAGGTCATAGTGTGCCTGATTCTCAGAAAGAATACAGGTCGTTTTTCTCCCACAATTCCAAGCCCAAATGTGTGAAAGCTGCCCCATGACATCTCCTCAAAATTCGCTCACACAGCGTTCTTTCTCTGGAACTGGTTTTGAATGAAGGGACACACATCTCTATCATTGGTAGAGGTAGTGAGGGCTTTTTTTTTTCTCTCCAATGAAAAAAAAACTTACTTTTACAATGAAACTTTGCCCCCTAATTGATATTTGTACTGATTTTTATCCTGCTAGCTCCTGGCCTAGAAATGGCTGCTTTTTTTTTTTTTTTTTTTGCTCTTCTAATAAAGAATACAATTGAAGGAAGGACAATGGACGGCTGTATTACTCAAACCCTTGACAAACTGAAAGACTTTCCACTGGGCATGGAAATGCTCGAGGGAACGCAGTCAGGCAGAAAAGGTCTAAATAAGCCCGTCACATCCACAAAGGAACAGAAAGGCCTGTGTGACACACACATATAGGTGCTCACACATGTGCAGATAACAGAAATATAATCGTAAATAGATGTTCTGTCCAAATGCAGCTGGTCGATAAACATGTGTGGGATTCTGGCCTTCACCATTTGAAACTCAGAACAGAAGAGATGGTATTTCTGATACACTACCTTTCTCTTATGGGGAGTTCAGGCAAGGGAGGCTAGCCTGGAGGACCAAGAATGGTGCCTTGGGGTACCTCACCTGTGCTGAGTGGCCGTACATTACCTCCTTTAGCCCCTTTCCTGGGGTCAAGGTGTTCCATAAAGTGAACTAGGAAGACAATAACAGGTCATATGATTTGCTCATGACCAATGGCAAGTCTGCAGTCTAACATTTTTTTAGATCTTTATTTATTGGATAGAGACAGCCACTAATCAAGAGGGTAGGGGGAGACAGAGAGGGAGAGAGGGGGAGAGAGAGACACCTGCAGTACTGCTTTACTACTTGCAAAGCTTCCCCCCTACATGTAGGGATGGAGAACTTAAACCCAGGTCCTTGTACATTTTCACATGTGTTCTCAACCAGGTGTACCACCAACCAGCCCTCAAGGTAGCAGTCTAAACCATGTATCAACCAGCTCTGGACAACATACTAAGGAGTTGGCTATCTCCTCTCAGTGACAAACAAGAAAATCATTCATTCATTCTCGCCACCGCCCCCCCACCCCCCCCACAATATCTGCTGACTAGTTTTGGCAGAGGCTCCCTACTGACCTCTAGATAAACAATAATGATAATAAAACACTAATCATGATTTCATTCATGGCCATCTTAGAAGTTAAAATGAGGGAGTCAGGCGGTAGCGCAGCGGGTTAAGCACACATGGCGCAAACGTGGCGCAAAGCGCAAGGACAAGTGTAAGGATCCCAGTTCGAGGCCCTGGCTCTCCACCTGCAGGGGAGTTGCTTCACAAAAGGTGAAGCAGGTCTGCAGGTGTCTATCTTTCTCTCCCCCTCTCTGTCTTCCCCTCCTCTTTCCATTTCTCTCTGTCCTATCCAACAATGACGACATCAATAACAACAATAACTATAACAACAACAAAAAAAAAAACAAGGGCAACAAAAGGGTAAATAAAGAAATATAAAAACATTTTTTAAAAGGATTCAGCCCCTTATTGCTTGTACTGAAAGTCATCCAGTCACATTTTCTCTATATGTTGTCTGTTGGGGGTGGGGGCAGGGGGGTGTCTCACAATCCAAGAACCAAGGTAGCCGGATAACTTTTGACAAAGCTCAAGGCCAACTTCTCCTGGTAAGGATAACACCAAGGCTCCAAATCATTGAGCAAGGAAATTAAGTTCTGGTGGTAAGATCTTAACACCAAAGACCCAACAACTTACTGAAGTTTCACTTTTACCCATCCCTGGGCTGAGCACAGTTCGTTTTCACAGCTCTACACAACTGGGACTGTTCTGTGCAGAGAAAAGTAAGGCTTCCCAGGTTAGCAAACAAGACTTTTCAGATTCACATTCTTTCTCAGTATCAGCACCAGCTGGTAGAGGTGAGGGAATGACCACTTCCCCAGGCAACCTGAATCTCTGAAAGGCTCCTTAGTTCTAAACCATGGGCAGTGAGTGACAGGCTTATTTCAATACATTCAGTTCAGTGTCTGAAAATTTCAGCACAAAGAAAAGCACATAATCTTTGCCCTATTAAGTATTATCTTAGCAATTAATACCCTAGGGCACCACAACCAAAACTCAATTAAATTCGGGGTGTAACACATATCATTCATGCTTTTTCTTCTGTCTGCTGATGCTGTCTTTGCTAAGCATCCCAGCAAAAAACTCCATCTGGAAAAGGGCTAGAGCTTTAACACCTCAACATCATGTCCCCACTCCAGAAAACAGAAGGGTGAGTTCCAGATCGTAGACTGTGAACTGAGAGGAGAAGACCTGGGCTGGGTTAAATTCTGAGTTGGTACCAGGAAAGACTCAATTTCAAAACATCGACTGCAGGAAATCTCACTAGCGGGGATGAGGGGGTGTTGGTGGTTATATCTTCTCACTTAGAGAACAGTGACTGGTTGGGGGAAATGCTCAGCAGACAATCGTTGGGGATAGGGGAGCAAGTTTCAGCTTTTCAGGAGGCAGAAAAAGTGCTTTTACCACACTGTGCCTTGGGACAGGGCTCCAGAGGAAGGCTCCGGGAGGGCTTGGTGAGTACACACATGTGTATCACTCCCTGGACACTTGGGTATAATAGGAATATTCCTCCAGCACTCATCCAGGTTTGGACTCTTGATATTGAAGGCAATTTTCCAGTTCCCCAGGCTTCTGGGAATCCTCTAGGACATCTGTGAAAGAAAAACCTGGAGGGAGAACTTTCTTTGTGGGCAAATATTTAAATCTGGTTGTTCTTGTATGTTCCTTCTATGAATCCCCATCTCTTCCTCTGTGTTTCACACTAGTGAGGGAATTTCTTCTGAGAATAAAGGAAATGAGGAAAAGGTGAAATGCTCTGAGCTCAACCTTTTCTTTCTTTCTTTTTTTTTCTTTATTGGGGGATTAATGGTTTCCAGTCAATAGTATAATATAATAGTTTGTACATGTGTAACGTTTCTCAGTTTTCCACATAATAATTCAACCCCCACTAGGTCATCCTCTGCCATCACATTCCAGGACCTGAAGGCTCCCCACCATACCCCCCAGAGTCTTTTACTCTGGTGCAATACACCAACTCCAGTCCAAGTTCTGCTCTGTGTTTTCCCTTCTGTTCCTGTTTTTCAATTTCTGTCTATGAGTGTGATCATCCCATTTTTATCCTTCTCTTTCTGGCTTATCTCACTTCACAGGATTCCTTCAAGATCCATCCAAGGTGGGGTGAAGAAGGCTGAATTCACCTTTTTTTTTTTTTCTAAATAGGATATCCTTTATTCACAGAGAAAACACTCAGGATCCTAGGTTTTCAGTGCCTGGCATTAAGTAGATGCTTAATAAACATTTATGCAGTGAAAGAATAAAGAAGTCACCATTTTTAATAGTTGAGTAGTATTCCATTCTCTGGCCCCGCCCCCCTTTCCCTTTTCCTGATGGGCCAGCCCTTCCTGACATTATAAAGGAGAGAAACTAAGATCGTAAAGCTTCTGCCTTTGTGAGAAGGATGTGTGGTCTGGTCTGGAAACTTTCACTGTGAGTCTGATGGAACGTGGGCCTAGTTCAGTGCCTGCGACCACAGTGCGAAGTGCTTTCTTCCCCCTGGTGGGTTGGGGATGTGGACTGGAGAAATAGACCTTACACAGGACCCACATCTAGGTCAAGTGTAATCCAAAATGTTGCTCCTGAGGTTCATGACTCTGAAACAGGGTAGCAGTCCAAGGAACACAGGGAGATACTCTTTCCAGATAAGAATGGGTCCTTATTTTCCCCCTCAAGATGACCTAGTTACAGCCTTTCCCTGCCATTGGCCCTTCTGTGACATTGGTCACACAAAGAATTAGATTCTTACATTCCACCCCCAGATTAAAAATGTGACTACCTTCCAGAGTGCAAGCCATCTAGAATCCATCTACAGAGCTCACTCAATTCAGGGTCAAACACCTCAGACACAAGACCAGACAGCTAAGCCTCAGGGATTCTCCTATTACTGCTTCTGCATCCTTTCCTCCCAACTGGTAGCTGGAACAAAGGCCGTTACTTTAGCTTTTTGTGACGATCTCAGAATTCCCCATATTCAAAAGTCCTGAGGAGGCTTATCCCAACCTCAGTCAGCTGGAGCCCCTAGAACAGGACAAGATGAGTCATGCGTGAGGGAGGATGCCCCCCTCATCAGAACAGAAGGACTACCCTACTGAGGAGGAGAAATGGCAACAAGATGCTCTCTACTCCCAAAGCTGGCAACCCCTGCAGGGGCTGTTGCTTCTAATTTAAATTCTCATTTCTTATTCTATTTTAAGATTCTCACTGGGATTTTAGGAATGTTGAGACGTGCCAGTTGTAAAGCACTGACTGAGTACAGAATGGCTGTGCTGCTGGAGGGAAGCATGTACTAATGCAAACAAATCACTTGTCAGGACTCCCTTGCAGGCACCGGAACAAAGACTGGAAGGTCTTGGAGAGGCCCCTTTGTTGACTTGAGAGGACTGGGTGCAGACTGTTGAGAGAAAAACTTTGAGGTCCCCAAGGAACTCTTGCATGTTGAGGAAGGCCAGTCTTTTAAATAAGGTTAAGTCCCCTGGATGATGGTAAATAGAACAGGCAGTTCTTTAAGTGGAAATAAAGCACCTTAGGTCTTGCCATAAAGCTGCAAAACACAGCTTAGCTGGGAGAAGTGGATTCCACTGAGAAAGGAGATCAAATTGGAATTCAGGCTCAAAAACAACTCAAGAGTCTTCTTAGCCCCCACCTGTCACCACCTATTCTAATCAACTCAAGAAACTAGAGTACAAGGAGTAAGGAGAGTGGGGGCAAGAAGCAATGAATTAAGGCCAGGGAGCATTTGCATGCTGAGATGTCACAGCATCCTAATAAACATTAGGATGTCTCCCCAGGACTTGTCCCACCTCCATCTCTTACAACTCAGCACTGCAAATGCCAATAGGAAACTGAGCTGAACTGAGTGAGTGTTCATTTCTGAAGAGTTTTTTTTTCATCTATTTCAAGATGTTTTGCATATTTTTTCTAACCTCCCTGGCCTCATGAGACTCTGTAGCATGTTTCTGCATTCCTTTTTAACCTCTTAGCTTGTACAAAGAGCATTTCAAACTCTGGGGAACCTGACAGGCATTCCTTAATTTGATTTTTTTTTCTACTTTTGAAGGGTAAGTCATCAGATGAAAACTGAATTGAGCAACAAAGAAAATGTGTGTGTGTGTGTGTGTGTGTGTGTGTGTGTGTGTGTGTGTAGAGATGGGGGTTGGGTGGCTATAAGACAAGCAATAAAGGCTGACTTGATAGGCTGACAATGTTCCAGGTTTTATTTGGTCAAAAATCAAACCAAAGAAAAGTGTAAATCGAAATCACATCCACTTTCTGGCTGCCAGAAGGTGACACGTGGTGTGGTCTTCTGTGTCTCTCCTGCTGCTGTTTGCTGTGAGGCTCTTGACAGGAGAGAAATGGGGGATGAACTTCCACATCTACTATGCTTGCCAGAATTCCCTCAGGTTGGCAGAAATATGGTCTCTCTTCAAGAGCTTTGCATGCTGATGAGACAATGAGTCAGAAAGTGATTGGGTTCAACACACTTGAAGCTAAAACTGCTGTAGATTTTTCCAGTTGGCTTCTGGTATCCTTTCAATACAAAAAGTCACTGACTTGCATCTATTTGGAGCTATGAATTTCCATAATACTAGTGTTTCTTTCTTCCTCTCTTTCTTTCCTTCTTTAGCGAGAAAGTGCTAAATATTTAAAGGCTTAATGTGGCCAGGAAATTCATAAATGCACATTCAGAAACAATTTCATTCCATTCTAAAATTGGAAGTGGAGAAAGTGGAGAAAGTCAAAACAAGTTGTTAAAATGAATACTGATGTGGGATCGAGTCTTTGCTTGCTTGTTTGTTTCAAATTCGTTTTATTGATTCTTCATAAGCCTGAGGAGGGAGGAGGTGACTCATATCCCCCTCCTCCCATCAGCAGAAGTGATAAACACAGGTCCTGGGGGTTGGGTAAATTCCCAGAACATGTCTGATCATGGCAAAAAAAGGGGGGTGCCTCAGCCTCTGAACTCTACCCCCCACCCCAGGAATGCAAACTGCCATTCTGAGAATGTAAATTGCCTGGATGATAATTTCATGCTTTTGCTATTGGAATAAACATTCAGGAAATGTGCCTTAGGCATATTTCGTTTGTTGGAAAACTCAGAATGTCACATATAAGGTTTGGCCACCTACTGGGCACTGGGAACTTAATATAGCTTCTTTTTTTCTTAGCCAGAATGCTAAATTTGATAGCTAAAGAGTTCTTGGATATGTTTCAGACAGAAACATCTATATTTGATGTTGAACAGTTCTCTAAAGGAACAACAAAAATGGCATATTTTCCATTTTCTAAAAAGCATATAATTTTGGCTAGAGTACTAGCTTAAAAAAAAAAAAAGAAGAAGAAAAGGAAGGAAGGAAGGAAGGAAGGAAGGAAGGAAGGAAGGAAGGAAGGAAGGAAGGAAGGGAAGACTGTTATTAGATTCCAAAGTCCAAGCTTCAAGTAATACACTTGCATCGTAAACAAATGGTAAAAGTCACTGTGCTTAGGATATCTCAGCCCCCACCCCCAACCCCACCCCCCCACTCCCTCACCAAGTTAACAGGAAGTACTCACTGAGTTAGGCATTGGTTTGTTTAGATGCATAGGCTTTACATGTTGTGTTCTTTTAGCCACATGTCTTGAGATTCATAACAGGTATGTTCCTATCTTTCTACATAAGTGGACTAAAGATGATATATCTAATAACTCCTCTTATTGGCAAAAATATTTAGATTGTTTTCAATCCAATGACCAAATAAACACCTGCATTTGAATCTGCAATTCCCTGAAACTTGGTGCTTTAATTTTTATTAATTTATTTATCTATTGAGAGAAAGAAAGGAGAGAGAGAGAGAGAGAAAGAAAGGGAGAATATAGGGAGAGAAAGAGAGGGACTCAGAGCACTGTTCAGCTCTAGCCTCAGATGATGCCTTGGTGCTGCCCCCGGGACCTCAAGCATGCAACTTGGTATATTAACAGGTGGAGCTACTTCCCCTACCCTGGAAATTTTCAAATATGTTTACTACCCACCTATACTTCAGTTTCTATAAATCATCACCTCTTTATTTTGCCAATTTTATTATTTCATTGTTTGCCACATTCTTGTAGATTTGTATGTATTCTGGATACTGTTTCATTGCTAAGTATTTTCTTCTCATCCACTAGTCTTCTCTAAATGTTTTAGGACTGTTATTCTTCTGCATGTTATATATGAACTTAAAATTAGGTTTGTCAATTCCAGCTAAATTTGTCAATTCTTATTCAGGTTTGGATTGTGACTAAATTTATATTACTTGAAAAGAGTTAAATTTGTTTTTAATTTTCTTTACATTTTGTTGCCATTGTTGCTTTTCACTATTGTTGTAGTTATTATTGTTGTTGTTATTGATGCCATTGTTAGATAGAACAGAGAGAAATGGGAGAGATGAGGGGAAGACAGAGAGGGGGAGAGAAAGATGGATACCTGTAGACCTGCTTCACAGCCTGTGCAGCGACTCCCCTGCAGATGGGGAGCCGGGGGCTCGAATCGGGATCCTTACACTACTTCCTTGAGCTTTGCGCCATGTGCACTTATGCCACTGCACTACCGCCCAGCTCCAAAGAGTTGAAAATTTACAATACTGAAGTACCCTTTTAAAAGAATTATATGTCTGGCCATTCAAAAAAATATGTAATTTTTTCAAGTTTTATTGTTGATTTCTGATAGATAACCTCTATAATGTTAAGGAAGCAATTTCTATTAAGTTAAAGAATAATAAATCTATTAATTAAAAAACAGTAATGAATATTCTTAAATTTTTATATTTGTTAGAAAATGTATGATTTTTTCTCTTCATATACAAGGAGGTAGATTATATCAACGGTTTTTTTTTCTGATATTGGATATTTTATTAGCTCAATACATACTTAATATAAACAAATTATTATGCTATTTAGAATTTTCATATTTAGGCTGGGATATATAAATTATTTTCCATTTACTTACTGAAAAATTTTTTTTTCCTATAAGATGAGAACTGTCTACTCCTTACAAGCTTAGGAAGGAATTTGTGGAGGGTAGCAGAAGGGACTGTCTTAGTCCCATCTGTAACAAAACACTGAAATCTGGGTGACTTTTAAACAGCAGAAATGAATTTCTCACAGATGAGAAGGCCAAAACTCTGAGATCAGGATACAACATGGTCAGGTAAAGATCCTCTTTACATGGCTCACACACTTCTCACTGATGTAATCACTTCCCTACTTGCTACCTTCTAACATCACACTGAGACCATAGCAGGGGGTCATTTGAAAAGGGGCTGGGGAGGGGGTTGTGCATACACCTTACCATATACAAGAACCCAGGTTCAAGCACTCAGTCCTCACCTACAAGGAGGAAGCTTCACAAGCAGTGAAGCAGAGTTGCTGGTGTCTCTCCTTCTCACTCCCTCTCTTATCTTCTCTATCCTTTTCAATTTCCCTCTGTCCTATTTATTAGAAAAGGAAAAGAAAGAAAGAAAGAAAGAAAGAAAGAAAGAAAGAAAGAAAGGAAGGAAGGAAGGAAGAGAGAGAGAGAGAGAGAAAGAAAGAAAGAAAGAAAGAAAGAAAGAAAGAAAGAAAGGCCACCTGGATAGCAGATTCATCATGCAGGCAACGGGTCCTAGCAATAAGCTTGGTGGCCATAGAAAAAAATGGAAGGAAGGGAGGGAGGGAGGAAGGAAGGAAGGAAGGAAGGGAGGGAGGGAGGGAGGGAGGAAGGGGGAGAGAGAGGGAAAGAGAAAGGGAGGAAAAAGAGAAAGAGAAAAAAAGGAGGAAAGAAAAAGAGAAAGAGAGAGAGAAGAGTGGTTTTACAATCATTTGGTTACTCTAGTTGGCTATTTTCTCCTGCCTCCATGACTTAGACTGAGTATTTACCAGAAATCAGTGGTGGTTGTTCCCAGATCTATTCATGATAAGTGTACCTGCAGTACTAATGTTGTTTAATTTACAATTATATTGTCCAATTAAGAACCTACAAAAGTAACTTTCCTTTTCAGGAAAACTTAAGTTGAAGCTTTAGGAGTAGGACCATGTCAGACCACTCTGTTCTGTTGGAGATAGATAGATTGATAGATAGATAGATAGATAGATAGATAGATAGATAGATAGATAGGAAGATAGATATGGATTTCTCTGTGTGTATATGTATGTATATGCCTATATAATTCTGCTCATTTATGTTTGTGTACATGATCACGCATGCATGTGTTTACAGATGTTTGTGGGGCAGCATTTGGATCAAGCACACCACCCTTACAGCCCAGCTTAAGTGTTGCTTCTCAGTGTACAGAAATTACTAGAACTCATCAGGTACAGCTATAGTAATCTTCACTCAGTGTGTCCAAAGGGATGTTCCAGCTGTCATTACAGGGTTCATATTAGCATAAATATTACATTAGCTGGGTTGTTGAGAATGTGCTTATCTCTCAAGAGACTCTGCAACACAATCTTGAAGCACTTCAGCCTGACATACGTGCATCACATTTAAATAAAATACTGAGACAACTCAGTTACGTGATAGATAAAGGGGAAAAGGAGACATAGATCACCATTTCCTTAAAGAAAGAATTTATTCCTCAAGTATTTATGGATCAGTTTCCTAAACTCCTTTACAATCTGCTGAGGAAATTGTCCTTTTAGCATGTTCCATAATATCAAAGTCCTTCTAAAGCCAGAAACTGCATTCTTTCCATCTAGCTCACCAATTTTCCAAATCAACATGAGCTTATAGCCCATGTTCTAATTTCTCCTGAAATTATTATTAAAGTTAATAATGGTCTAATATTCAGGCTTTCTGAAATTGTACAAGCTTCCTATCAGAAGTTATACTGAAATTTGAGAACTACATTTATCATTTACTTTTAGTATACAGGCCTCTCAGCAAAGTAGGCACATTTTAATCATGAGAACAACACGAATGGTCAGACAAAATGGGCAAATGTACTTGACATGGCATTGTCTGTTCAGTCCCTTGATGAAACTGTATGTGCACTTTAATTTCAATAGAAATTTCTGCTCTAGTTCATTTGGGTAGTTATAACAAGGTACCACAAACTGGATGACTTTGATTTCTATAATTTCATTTTTCTCTCACAATTCTAAAGGCTGAAAATCTGAGATAAGGCAAAGAGGAAAGTTAGCTCTTGCTGACTTTTATAAAGCCCTAAACCTATTATGTGTCTATGCCCTAAATTCTTTACCTAAATATCACTCTTCCCAATACCATCCCACTGAGAGAAAGGGGTAAAGTTTCAACATATGAATTCAGGGGAAGAACAAATATGCAGTTCATCGAACCCCGGCTCCCCACCTGCAGGTGAAGCAGGTCTGCAGGTGTCTATCTTTCTCTCCTCCTCTCTGTCTTCCCCTCCTCTCTCCATTTCTCTCTGTCCTGTCAACAATGATGATGACATCAATAATAACCACAACAATAAAACAACAAGGGCAACAAAAGGGAATAAATAAATAAAATAAAATATTAAAACAAATATGCAGTTCATAACAGATGTCCATCTGAGTTCACTCTGCAAAAAACAGGATTCACTCAAGCCACTTAACACTGGCAAGAAAGTATGGCAGGGTTAGGGTAATAGTTTCCAGAAGCAAGCTACCCACCCTAGCCTTCAAGAGAGCAGTTGCCCTCTCTGTAACAGAGCCAGATCACACTGTCCCACATGAAAGTCCCTACTGGTGGTTGCCAATCTCCAGATAACACTGCTCATGACACTACCACCAATAAGATGGGCAGCATCCTACCTATGACCCCAGGAAATTAGAGTTGGGCAAGGCAACCTTTCTGGCACCTCACAGAAAACCCATCTCTGATCTACCCTCCTGCATAAAATAAGCATTTCTGCCTCCAATGCCATGAGAGAACCTCGAAACCTAGTAGGCAATGCAAGAGTTAGCCTTCACCTCTGTCCTTATGGTGAAGTCCATGGGGATACATCCTCCACATATGGTCTCACTCTAAAAGTCTACCCGGAGACCACCCACATCTAGATGCCAGTATAACTTGCAGGAGATGGTGGTCAGTTGAGAATGCAGACTGACATTCCAGATTGTAAAATGGAACTAGTCATATGTGGCTGTGTGCACCTACATGAAGATGTATTCCAGGCATAAAATATATATGAGGTCCCAACGGTCAGTAGGAAACCAAGAATATAGCTCGTTGATAATGTCAACACAGATGACATGAAAATATAAATGATCAAACATGGGGCCTGGAGCCTGGGGCCTAGGGCCTAGGGGTGGGCAGCATAAATAAAATATACTATTAAAATGAATTTCCTATCAATGCAGACAGAAAATTAATTAATGCCTACAGTGGAGCAATTCTTCCCTGACCATAAGCACCTTTGACTAAACTTTTGTTAGTTGTTTGCTTTTACTATAATGAAATCTGTTACCATTTCTTGTCCAGAGTTTATCACAAAAGGTTTGCCATTTCAACTACTGGTTCCCTCTGGTCCTATTCTGTTCAGTTAGAAACAAGCAATCCACATATAATGTTAGAAGTTCTAGAAAAGCACTAGAAAAGTTTCAAATGTAAAAATAGATAGCATACAGGTTTAATTTAAATAAATATTCTAGTAGAAAATACACAAGTGCAAAAGGAAATAGGTGAAACTGATGAAATTTTTTGTTGTGGTGATGAAATATGCATACCATGAAGTTGACCAGTTTAACCATTTTTAAGTACACGGTTGTGTGACTATTACCACTGTCCAACTCCAGTTTTTATTTTGTTTTGTTTTGTTTTGCCTCCAGGGTTATCGCTGCAGCTCAGTGGCTGCACTACAAATCCACCACTCCTGGAGGCCTTTATTTTTCTCTCCTTGTTGCAGTTTTTATTACTGTTGTTGCTGTTGGATAGGACAGAGAGAAATTAAGAGAGGAGGGGAAGACAGAGGGGGGGGGAGAGAAAGACACCTGCAGACCTGCTTCACCACTTATGAAGTGACCCCCCCCCCGGCAGGTGGGGAAGCCAAGGGCTCGAACCCACATCCCTGCGCAGATCCTTGCGCAGATCCTTGCTCTAGTCCTTGTGCTTTACGCTGTGTGCGCTTAATCCAGTGCTCTACAGCCTGGCCCCCTCAACTCCAGTTTGTTTGTTTTTTTAATTTTACAAAACTGAAACTCTGTCCCCTTTAAATATTGTCTCCCTAATCTTCTCCTCCTCTTTAACTGTTAGTTACTGTTCTGTTTTTTCTTAATAAATTTGACAGATCTAGACAATTAGTGTAAGCAGAATCTTACAATAGTTGTCTTTTTTTTTTTTAATCTGTTGCTCTTGAGACCAGACTCCCATCTACATCATCAACCTTATTTAAAATATAATCACAATAAAAGGCATAGATGCCCCTTATGGGCACTTTCCAGGTGTAAGTACTCTCATATATGCTTCATAAGTAGTCGGATACATCTGGTCCCACTTTCTGAAAAACTGAATATTATTATCTATTTATGGAACATGTAGGGAGATCAATGTTGGATCTTTTTAGGTGACAAAAGTAATGTGTTCAGTATAACAAGTCAGGGGAAGTCCATGAAGAAAGGAAACAGCAGCAAATGAGTTTTCTACTGCATCCCCACTTCATTTTTGTCCCAGGAAGCAGCAAGGTGGCACTTGACATTGGCCAACAATGTCTGTTTTCCTTCATGTACTTTAAACATAGTTTCTCTCTCTTTTTTTTTAATTTAACAAAGTATTAATTAACAAAACCATAGGGTAGGAGGGGTACAACTCCACACAATTCCCACCACCCATTCTCCATATCCCAACCCTTCCCCTGATAGCTTTCCCATTCTCTATCCCTCTGGGAGCATGGACCCAGGGTCATTGTGGGTTGCAGAAGGTAGAAGGTCTGGCTTCTGTAATTGCTTCCCCGCTGAACATGGGCATTGACTGGTCGGTCCATACTCCCAGTCTGCCTCTCTCTTTCCCTAGTATGGTGGGTCTCTGGGGAAGCAGAGCTCCAGGACACATTGGTGGAGTCTTCAGTCCAGGGAAGCCTGGCCGGCATCCTGATGACATCTGGAACCTGGAGACTGAAAAGAGAGTTAACATACGAAGCCAAACAAGTTGTTGAGCAATCATGGACCCAAAGCTTGGAATAGTGGAGAGGAAGTGTTAGGGGGATACTCACTGCAAACTCTAGTGTACTTCTGCTTTCAGGTATATATTTTGCAGTAGTTTACGGATACATGTGAACATATGCTCTCTCTCACAGAAACTGGTGTATATCTAGGTTTTGGGACTTTGTTAGAAAGTGAACCACCTGAGATGGAATTAGAGTATACTATGAAAGGAAAGGTCTCACCCGAGTAATGAAGCTGAAGGGTTGTCATTCCACACGTGTAGTCTCTGGACACAGTCTGAAGTGGGAGGGATGGGTCACAGTCTTTTGGTGGTGGGAATGGTGTTTATGTACACTCCTAGTAAAATGTAGTCATATACATCACTAGTTAATTAATACGAGAGGGGGAAAATTAATTGTATGTCTTGAAGTTTTTCAAAACACAAACTGAATCTTTTTTCAATATATGCAGTGTAATTGATATGCAGACTCTCTCAAAAGCCTAGACCAAGTATATCAGAAGCAACCAATAGCACAGCTATATACAAGATACTGGGTACTGTACAGCAAACCCTAACAAAAGGACTTTTCAAAGTTAACCCAATTACCAAATAATGTCATGATAACATTAACTATTGATTGTCTTTTTGAACCCTAAGACAGCAGGAACCTCACATTTCCACTATAGAGCCTCTACTTCCCCCAGTCCTGGAACCATTGGATAGGGCCCACTTTCCCGTATGCCTCTCCCAATCCATACCAAATAATATTGCATCTGCCGATCACAACCTAACCAACACGATTGCCACCTCAACAAGTTTATCTCTTTTTTAATACCTTTATTTATTTATTATTGGATAGCGACCAGGAGAAATTGAGAAGGGAGGGGGAGACAGGGAAAGAGACAGAGAGAGACACCTGCAGCCCTGCTTCATCACTCATGAAGCTTTTGCCCTGCAGGTGGAGACCAGAGGCTTGAGCCTGGGTCCTTGTGCACTGTAATGTGTGCATCACCACTCGGTCTACAGTTTCTCTGTTTCAGTGTTTTTCTTTCCTAGTTTTACAAAGAAATATAATCACTTCACTGTATTTTTCTGAACTCTGCTTTTTGTCAATTGGCAATTCATGATGACTATTAGAGATTTATCATTCTACATGACATGTAAAAACCTACACAATGTCCCAACATTCCCTACTATGATTAAAATTATTATGAATTATTTCACTATACTTTACGTAGTCACCACATTTCAAGGGTTTAGTTTCACACTTACATATGTATGTGTACAGCTTGCCACACCCGCCAAGGAAGTCCTTGTACCCACTCTTCTCTCTGACCCCCATGAATATACACAAAGTCTACGAGACAGTTTGGTTAGTATTTTTCTTGAAAGTTCATTTGTATAGATGTTTTTGAGTTGATGGATTTATGTTATGTCTAAGTTGTTTGTTTCTTTATTTTTACATAAACAATTATATCTTTAGAGGCACTTTTATTTCTAAAGACTAGTCTCTAAGAAAAGAAAATGAACAAGGGACAAAGGACATAAGCATATATATTTTTAAAAAAATAGTCATGGGAGTCAGGCAATAGCGCAGTAGGTTAAGTGCACGTTATGCAAATGTGCAAGGACCCACATAAGGATCCCCCGCATAAGTCCCCTGCTCCCCACCTGCAGGGGAGTCGCTCCACAGGCAGTGAAGCAGGTCTGCAGGTGTCTGTCTTTCTCTCCCCCTCTGTCTTCCCATCCTCTCTCCATTTCTCTCTGTCCTATCCAACAACGATGACAAAAACAACAGCAATGACAACAACAAGGATAACAAGGGCAACAAAATGGGGAAAATGGCCTCCAAAGGCAGTGGATTCCTGGTGCAGGCACAACAACTCTGGAGGCAAAAAAATAAAAATAAATAGTCCTAATTTTTTTTTTTGTCTCCAGGGTTATTGCCTGCACTAGGAATCCAATACTACTGGTGGCCAATTGTCCCATTTTTGTTGTTGTTGTTGTTGTTGGATAGGACAGAGAGAACTTGAGAGAAGAGGGAAAGACAGACACCTGCAGATATGCTACACTAAGCGACCCCTAGCTCCTACCGCAGGTGGGGAGCTGGGGGCTTGAACCCGGATCCTTGCACTAGTCCCGTGCTTCACAATATGTGCGCTTAATCTGGTATCGGCCAGCCTCCTCCAAATTACTTTGCATAATTAGTTTGTCACATTCCTATCTGCAAGGGACAGTCATATTCGTCACATTCTCACCTTCACTCATTCAGCATGTAATTTTACAAGGCCTACTATGTCCTGTTTCATTAAAATGTTTCCTTTATCATATATTATTTTCAAAATATAGTCAAACCTAATATATATATGTGGTATATATAAATATACATATATATATTCAAACCTATTTCTGGTACATTGCTGTTTCTTTCTTTTATGTCATTCTGATGTTTTGATGACGGTAACTTCATATTAAATTGCTACTAAAAAAGAAAAGATGCTGGGGGTTGGGCAGTAGCATAGCGGGTTAAACACACATGGCACAAAGCACAAGGACCGGCTCAAGAATCCAGGTTTGAGCCCCTGGCTCCCACCTGCAGGGATCGCTTAGTAAGTAGTGAAACAGATTTACAGGTGTCTATCTTTCTCTTCTCTTCTCTGTCTCCCCTCCTCTCTCGACTTCTCTCTGTCTTATCCAACAATAATAACAAGGGCAACAAAAGGGAAAAACAACAATAAATAACAAGGGCAACAGAAGGGAAAAAATATCCTCCAGGAGCAATGGATTCGTAGTGGAAGCACTGAGCCCCAGCAATAAACTTGGAGGCAAAAAAAGAAAGAAAGAAAGAAAGAAAGAGAAAGAGAGAGAGAGAGAGAGAGAGAAAGAAAGAAAGGGGAAAGATACTATTGCTGGTTTATGTTTTTTACAACTATATCTTTAAATAATCTCATTCCATTATTTTAGCAAAAGCCCCTACAGTTTCTGAATTTATAATCTCACTATCTACAAGTAAAAGATCAAATCCCATGCAATTCTGGATGTTTACTTCACTAAATATAAGCTCCATAAGGGCATGAATCTGTGACTTTTTATATTATATTCCAAACTTGGTCACAGTAAATACCCAATAAGTGTTTGAAATATTCATTCAGTGTCACTGATAGGAAGAGGGAGGGAGGAACAAGGGGGGTGATAGAAAGGGGGTTAGTATTTCATTGCCAGATGTCATGTTTGCTCTATGTGTGTGAGAGTTTTAACAAGCTGTCTTAATCATATATAGAAAATAATCATTGAGCGGTCTCTGGCTTGTGACCTTTGGCCTCTAATCTGGATGAAAGAATCATATGATACCTCTGACATCTGGGGCTGTTTCCCCTAACTGAGCAGTTTTCTGCCCCTAAATTCCTAGCCTGCGACATGTTTCTTCTGAAATTAGAGAGACGAGAAGCCAGCATTTACCAAGACCCTGCTTTGTGCTTAGTGGATTTTTTTAAAAAATATTTATTTCCTTTTTGTTGCCCTTGTTTTTATTGTTGTAGTAGTTATTATTGTTGTTGATGTCATAATTGTTGGATAGGACAGAGATAAATGGAGAGAAGAGGGAAGACAGAGAGGGGGAGAGAAAGACACCTGCAGACCAGCTTCACCGCTGGTGAAGCAACTCCCTGAGCTGGGGTCTCCAACCGGGATACTTACACCGATACTTGCACTTTGCGCCACGTGCGCTTAACCCGCTGCACTACCCCACCCGGCTCCCAAGTTAGTGGATTTTTTGAGTCTCTTATTCAAGGCACCTAAAATTCTGTGAGGTAAATATTCATACTATTCTGGATTTATATCTTTCTTACTCTTGCCTGGGATAACAATTTTGGCTAGAATTAACAATCCCTAAGGAGTGGACATTCTCACTTTCTGGGAAGACACAGCACAAAAGATAAATCTCATACTTAAATCATTCCACTTACAGTACACAAGGATCCAGGTTCAAACCCCTGGTCCCCACCTGCAGGGGGGAAAGCTTCACAAGTGGTGAGGCAGGCCTGCAAGTGTATGTCTCTCTCACCTCTCAATTTCTCTCTATCTCTATCAAATAATAAATAAATAAATATTTTTAAAAGAATCATTCCACAAGTCACTCTCTCAGTTACCCTTCACCCTTCAAATTTGTTTCTGAATGATGATTTTATTTTTAAAAAAGAACAAAATTCATCTCAGGATGACAAAATTTCTCCTCCTCTTACACACAGTCAAAACAAAATATTACCATCCTTAAAGCATTTCAAAAGTAGTTTTTTATTTTTGTTTATTTACTGTTTATTCTGCCCCCAGTTGCTGGGACTTGGTGCCAGCACTACAAATCTACATCTGCTGACAGCCATTGTTTTCTCCTTTTTTTTTTTTTCCTAATTTTGACTTGAGAGAGGATGGGGAGATAGAGGGAAAGAAAGACGCCTGCAGACATGTTTCACCACTCATGTAGCAGACACCCTGCAGGTGGGGAGCTGAGGCTCGAACCTGGGTTTCTGAGCTTGGTAATATGTTCACTTAATAGGTATGCTACCAGCCGGCCCCCAAAGTAGATTTTAAAACTATTTGAACTTTTTTTTTTTTTTTAATGAAGCATAGAACTGGTGTATGGTCCAACAATCCCACTTCTGAGTTAAATCCCAAAAGAATCAAAAGAGGTTCTTTGACCAAATTTTACACACCTATTTTCTTTACAGCAGTATTCATGATAACCAAAAAGTTGAAACAATTCAGATGTCCAGAGATGGATGGATGGATGGATGGATGGGTGGATAGGTGGATGGATGGATAGATTAATGTGATTCATTCATACGATAGAATATTATTCACTTTATAACATTTATAGACAACTATATAATATGTTCAATTCAAAATACACAAAAATATAATCATACCCATTAATAACATGTGTTCTGCTTTATAGTATCAGCCTTAAAAAATAACAAAATTTTTGCACATACTATAATATAGGTGAAACTATACTAAAGGAAAAAAAGGCAGAGAAGAAACACAATTCCTTTTCTTTTTTAAAAAAAAATTTTTTTTTCATTTTTTGCCTAGAGACAGAAAGAAAGTGAGGGGGTAGGGGGAGGTAGGGAAAGTGAAAGAGAGATACTCACAACACTGCTTCACCTCTTGTGAAGTTTGCATCCTAAGGTAAGAACCACGGGCTTGAACCTAGGTCCTTGAGTTTGGTAACAAGCACATTCTACCAGATGCCCCCAAAACCTGGTCTATGAAGTCCCTAGAGCCATAACATTCATAAAGACACAGTGTAGAGTGTTCGGCTCCACATTCTTGTAGAGCGTGACAAGGACTTAGTATTTATTGGAGACAAGAGTTTCAGTTTTAAAAGATGAAAAACTTACGGAGAGATATGATAAGGATGATTGCACGCAATGTGAATATACTTAATGCCACTATGTTTACACTTAAATGCTTAATTTTGTGTTCTATAAATTCAAAAGTAATTTTAAGTCCATTGTGGAGGAGGACAATGGTGTACTTGGTAAAGTGCACATGTTATCATGTGCAAGGACCTGGGTTTAAGCCCTTGCTACCCACCTGCGGGGGGCGGGGGAGGGCTTCACAAGCAGTGAAGCGGGTCTGCAGGTGTCTTTCTCCCTCGCTATTCCTATCCCCTCTCAATTTCTCTATATACTAGCCAATAAAAAAACATAGAGGGGGGAAAATAAAAGCCCATTGTCTGTGTTTTCTTGTCTCTTTCAGTGACTCCTTAAGGTCAATGTCAGTCCCTGGGAAGCAGTTTAATCAGTGTACAGGTTCTAGCTTGGGCGGGTAGCCTCCCAGTCCTGGCTCCAATGTTACTCAGCTAACATAAGTGGCCTAAAAGAAAGTTTTACAAACCCTCCTTGCAACACTCCTGACACCAAATATCTGAGTTTTCCTCACCAAACTGTTCCCTATTTCTTTGTGGACACTAACTTGGTGTATAAGAATTTAACTCAGTTCTGGCACTAGCTACCCAGAGTTAGTGTAGATCTTAGGTAAGGAGTTCAGCCCTACAAGACTGCCTTTCCACTTCTGATACCAGTCATAATTAGTGGAGCCTAGGTTACCCACACTTGTGTCCAGTTTAGCTACAAATTGAATATTTCCACAATCCCCTTCACATGTTCAATAAATTGCTACCAGAGCTCCTAGAACCCAAGAAAACATAGTACAGGGTTATTTCAAAAGATACAGATGAATAGTCAGGTTAAGAGGTACAGATTGTAAGGTCCAGAATTGTCCTGAGACAGGAACTACTGTCCTCCTGGAATTATAGTGTGTCACCCTCCTACTTCCCTGTGGTCCATAGACCAAAATACTACTACTACCTGTTTAATTGTTATAAATAAAGTTTTGGGGAGTCAGGCAGTAGCGCCCATACAGCAAAGCACAAGCACCAGCACAAGCATCCCGGCTTGTACCATGGGCTTCCCCACCTGCGGTGGTGGTGGTGGTGGGGGGTTGTCACTTCACAAGTGGTGAAACAGGTCTGTAGGTGTTATTCTCTCCTCCTCTCTGTCTTCCCCTCCTCTCTCAATTTATCTGTTCTATCCAACAATAACAACAACAGTATAGTAGCAAGAACAATGGGGAAAAGATGGCCTCCAGGAGCAGTGGATTCAAAGTGCAGGCACCAAGCCCCAGCAATAACCCTGGAGGCAAGAGAAAGATAGAAGGAAAGAAAGGAAAGAAGGAAGGAAGGAAGGAAGGAAGGAAGGAAGGAAGGAAGGAAGGAAGGAAGGAAGGGAGGAAGGGAGGAAGGGAGGAAGGGAGGAAGGGAGGAAGGGAGGAAGGGAGGAAGGGAGGAAGGGAGGAAGGCAGGGAGGGAGGAAGGGAGGGAGGGAGGGAGGAAGGGAGGGAGGGAGGGACGGAGGAAGAAAAAAAGGAGGGAAGGAAGGGAGAAAGAAAATTTTGTTGAAAGAAAATCATGTCCCCTATTTATGATTCTCTATGCCTGTTACTGTGTTACAGTGGAGGAATTCTTTGTATTTTTGTTTGTTTGTTTTACCAGAGTACTGCTCAGCTGTGGCTTATAGTGGTACAGGGGATTGAAGCTGGGACTTTGGAGCCTCAGACATGAGAGTCTCTTTGCATAACCACTGTGCTATCTACCACTGCCTACGGTGGAAGAATTCTTGTGATATAGTTCATGTGCTCACAAAGCCTAAAATATTTTCTATCTTACCCTTTATAGAAAAAATGTGAAGTCTTATGCCTATGCTATATGTAAAAAAAAAAAAAAAGATAATCTGGAAAAAATGGCTGTTAAAAAACACATAGCCTGGGGCTGGGTGGTGGTGCACCTGGATGAACACATATGTTACTATACGTAAGGACCCGGGTTCAAGCCCCCAGTCCCCACTTGCAGGGGAAAGCTTTGTGAGTGGTGAAGCAATGCTGTAGGTATCTCTCTGTCTTCTCCCTCTCTATCACCACTTTCCTTCTTGATTTATGGCTCTCTCTACCCAATAAATAAATAAAGATATTTTAAAAATAATAATAAAATGGGAGTCAGGTGGTAACACAGTGGGTTAAGTGCAGGTGGTGCAAAGCGCAAGGACTGGCATAAGGATGCTGGTTCCAGTCCCCTGGCTCCCCACCTGCAGGGGAGTCGCTTCACAGGCGGTGAAGCAGGTCTGCAGGTGTCTGTCTTTCTCTCCCCCTCTCTGTCTTCCCCTCCTCTCTCCATTTCTCTCTGTCCTATCTAACAATGACAACAACAATAAAATAACAAGAACAACAAAAAGGGAAATAATAATAAAAACATAGCCTAACAAACTGAACCAGTAAATAGAAAATGCAAACCAATCAATCACTAGTATTGAAATTAAAATAATAAAAAATCTCCCATAGCAAGAAAAAAAAAAGTCCAGAACAGGATAATTTTAGAAGTTCTAGCAAATCTTCAGACAAGAATTTACATCCATTCTCAAGCTCTTCCAAAAAACTGAAAAAAATTGAACACTTTTTTTTTTTTTGCCTCCAGGTTTATTACTGGGACTTGGTCCCAGCACTATGAATCCACTGCTCCTGGAGGCCATTTTTCCCATTTTGTTGCCCTTTTTGTTGCACTTGTTATAGTTACTATTGTTGTCATAGCTATTGTTGTTGGATAGGACAGAGAGAAATGGAGAGAGGAGGGGAAGACAGAGAGGGGGAGAAAAAGACAGACACCTGCAGACCTGCTTCACTGCTTGCGAAGCGACGACCCTGCAGGTGGGGAGCCGGGGCTCGAACCGGGATCCTTACGCTGGTCCTTGCTCTTCGTGCCATGTGCGCTTAACCTGCACCACCCAGCTCCCAAGATTGAACACTTTCAAACACATTTTATGAGGCCAATATTACTTGGCTACTAGGTCCAGGCACCAGCAGCACATAACTAAGAAAATTGCAAAGCACTGTCTCTGATAAACACAGAAATGTAAGTAGCTGAGCAGTGCTACACCCAGTCACCGTGGTGGAGGATGTGAGTTCAATCCCCCAGTTCTCATCTATAATAGCAGAGCCTTCATAAGCAGTGGAGTAGTACTGCAGTTGTCTCTCTCTTGCCTTCTCTTTCGCCCCCTTTTCCCTCGCTATTCCTGTTTCTATTAGAGAAAAAAAAAAAAAAGAAAAAGAAAAAAGGCAAGTGAAAAGAAATGGCAGTCAAGAGTAGTGGAGTTGCCATGCAGACACTAAGCCCCAGGGATAGCCTTGGAGGCTAAAATAAATAAATAAATAAATAAATAAATAAATAAATAAATAAATAAGAAATGTATGCCAAATCCTGATTTAAGAAGTCCATCTTGGTGCCAGGTGGTGGCACAACTGCTTGGGTGCAAATGTTACAGTGCACAAGGATCCAGGTTCGAGTCCCCGATTCCCACCTGCAAAGGGAAAGCTTTGTAAGTAGTAAAGCAGTGTTGCAGGTGTCTCTCTTTCTCTCTCCCTCTCTAGCACCCCCTTCCCTCTCAATTTCTGGCTGTCTCTATCCAATAAATAAATACAGATAATTAAAAAAAAAAGAAGTCCATCTGTCTATTGGAGAGACCATATATAGGGGCAACTACAAGAACTACTATGCCCAGCATCCCACACCTCAGTGCTTGGGAGAGTCCAATATGGAAAACCCCATGGGGTCAAGGCAGAAGGATAATCTTATTGACCCTAATCCACATAGCTGGGACCAGAGAATGGCAGCTATAAGTCACTGCATTTGGGTGACTGATTACACACAGCCTATAACTGGAATCTACACCCCCTCATCCCCAACCCCAAGTGATCAGGCTGTGAGTGTAAAGATGGAAAAAAATTTTTTTTTAATTAAGAAAACAACAACAGTGTATCACCAAGGATCAGACATGAAACCACCAGTGAATTAGTTCCTGAAGCTGCCCAATAGGAAGACATAAGTGATTGCCGAGTTTTTCTGGAGAAATACCATCACTCATCATGAAACCAGCTACTCAACCACAGACTTCTGTTTCCTTCACCTTGTACGTCACTCTACTCCCTGCAACAGTTTGATCACATTTTAGTTTGTGGGTTTTTGCCTTTTAAATGAATACTGTCATTACAAATGGTCCCCAGGACAGCAACTTCTCATCCCTCCAACTCAGAATGCCTACTTTAAAATCAGTGGTCCCTTGTACAGAAATCTAGAATGGTTTTTCTAAAGAAACAAGCCTGCCATTCATGCTTTAAAGACACAAGCAGTGTTGTGAATCCAGTCTATGATTTTAAAGGTTTGCTCAGCATATACCCAACAGTTGCCTTTGTTCTTTTGAGAAAGTGAAAATCAGACTGTACTACATTGGTCATATTTCCTCAACAGCAACTTGAAAAGAGGTTCTAGGTACTCTTACCTTTGCTTTGGAAGCTGCTACTTACAAAAACCAAATGTTAGGGCCAGGTGGATGGATGATACAAACCAAAGTAAAGACTCTGGGTTGGGTCGGGGAGAGAGTTCAGGTCCAAAAAGGATGACAGAGGACCTAGTGGGGGTTGTATTGTTATGTGGAAAACTGAGAAGTGTTATGCATCTACAAACTACTGTACTTACTGTCAAATATAAAGTATTAACCCCCCAATAAAGAAATTTAAAAAAAAATACAGGGAGAACCTATTGAAACAATAGTCAGAGTCTGGCAGGTAAGCAGATTCCTTGCACAGATGTTTAGGTTGAGAGGTATAGGCAGAAAGGCTCTCAAAGCTGACTGAATTCTAGAGTCGAATTTGTGCATCTGTGACATTAGCTGCATGATGAAAGGGATCCTGCAACTGTAACTAAGGTTATGTGTTAAATATTCAGTTAAATGTGACCAAAAAAAGCCATTTCCAAGTGAGAGGTCTTCCAGGTGAGTGTTCCCTTTAAAGCAAAAGACTCTGATTAGAGACAAGAGATGTAGCAGTGATGTGGGAAAAACTAGTGGTGGGAACTCTTCAAGAATAGAGACAGGCTCTGCTTACACATTAGATAAGGAATCCAAAGCTAAGGATAAGGGTGGTTTGTTTTTTTGTGTGTTGTTGTTGTTGTTGTTGTTTTATCTAGGATCTGATTCTTCCAGGACCTCTATCCACCTGAGTGAGGGGGCTTCAAAATGAAATTCCCCTTGTAACATTTATTATTTTCTTCCAAGGAAATTTATCATGTTGTTGTGATTGTGTGAGCAACAATAATTCTGCTGTTCATGAAGCTGTCTCTAGCTAGTGAATTTGGTTTTCTAGAGAAAAGGAAAAGTGCCAGACCTACTCAGTAAAGAAGCACCTGACCACATCCACTTGCTCACCAAAATGCCCTCTGTTCTGGAAGTTTCCATCCAACATTGAATGTGAAAGTTTTAGTACTTGATCAGTGGTGGTTGAGGCCACATTAATGTCTGAGGGAAAGGGCCCTTTTATAGCCTAGGGATGCTGTTGGCCAGGAGTCAAGAGGGGCTTCACAACAACTCAGTTCTACTCTGAACACACTAGGGGCACCCAGCTCCACCAGTCACCCTGTGGCCTCTTCTTCCCTCTCTAGTTTGCACCCCCAGCAGCTTCTTACTATCTTCTCTCTCACAGCACAGCTCTTTCTGTTTTCAGTGTGGCCTCAGGGACCAGCAGAAAAGACATAAGGTGGAAACAATGAAGGCCTAGCAGACTGGCAGCAGAGTATCCCACACATCATAGGAGAAATCTCCTCCCATAATGGTGAACTTCCTGTTTCCCTAACTTATAAGCACTAAGAGCTGCCCTGGGTAGTAGTTTCTCTACCTTAAATCCACGAGCATTTGCCTAGACTTTACCTAGACCTGAATGGAGCTACAGTTGACTAGGCAAGGAGTTGCTGAGAGTTTCCCCTTTAGAGGAAACTGAAGCAGATGGGAGAGAGTGGAAAGGGGCACATAGCTGATGGTTGCAATTAGCACTGGGTTTTAACTGCTTTAGAAAATTCTGTTATTTTACTTAATAGAACATAGTCATGAAACAATAACAACAATCCACACAAACTCCTAAAATTGCCATACTTGAGGAAAATAAATGCTTGAGGCAAATGGAATAAACTCACTGTACTCAAAACTCCATCTTGTAGAACTTTTAAGTTCAAAAAAGATAGAAGATTCTAAATAACAGAAACTCTATTATTATTTTATTTTAGGCTTAGTACATTTTTCTTGAGCCATCGGTTTTTTTTGTTTGTTTTGACATATTTTTTAAATGCATCCAGTTCTAGATTCCTGTCTTTCCCTTTGGGTTACATTTTGACTCCAGGAGAACTGTTCTATGCTGGCAGAGGGGTGTGGGTGTGGCAGACAGCTCTGTCCATCTTCAAAGTCACTGCATCAGGCACACCCTGCTAAATGCTGGGCTTCCCACTCCTGCTCACCTACTCTTCACATGTTCTAATAGTACAAGGGATTAACTGGGTATGCTTAGTAGTAGTCTGGAGAGGAAGAAGTTGAATACCTGATGAACCTCTAACTTCCTCCCCAAAGCACACGGAGAATGACAAAATATTAAATGACTAGAGCCTTGGAGACACCAGAGCCCAGAACTTGTCACGACTTAGAAGTTCTCAGTCAGGAAGACCTTGAGCACTGCTAGCTATAAGAAGATACCTATTTCTAGGCTGTGCTTTTCCCACAATCCCTAAGGCCCATCATGTGGTCTGTGGAAATCTGCAGAGGGCCAACAGAGCCCAGACCATGATGTCAGAAACTCTGGGGCAAACCAGGCGTCAGAATTTCATGATGGCCTCAGGGGGGTTGTGTGAAAGCTTAAGAGCAAGCTGAGAGTGAAGAGGTCAAATGTTCCCATCCCTGAGAATCACTGAGGATTTTGTTAATTGCAGATTTTTACCTCAGGGGGTCTAGAGAGCACTGAAATTGTGCATGTCTGATCACACCTGGGCCCGGCTGATCTCTAGACCACACTCAGTAGCGGGAAAATAGAGAGAAGTTTCACAATCTCGTCTTTTCCTTTTTTTTTTTCTTTAACTCTGTGCTTCCCATTGATGAGTATCATCATGTGACTGTCTATAATGGCATTTGCACCTGCACAGGAAATCAAACAATTACACCGATACCAACTGTTGGTATTTGAGGACAAAGTTCTGCTGCTTTCATATCACCCTTCTTCATAGAGCCAGGAGCAACCCGCCCCTTACTCAGGATATAGGGGGACAAAAGTGGAGTACAAACTAGGAGGGCCCACAGGTGGGAGCCCACAGCCCACCCCTCCACCTCTTACCTCCACCTCATCACAGTCTCACACCTCATCATCAAATAAAGAGCCTGGCAGGTCATCTTGAATGG
Source organism: Erinaceus europaeus (assembly GCF_950295315.1). Lineage (NCBI taxonomy): Eukaryota > Metazoa > Chordata > Mammalia > Eulipotyphla > Erinaceidae > Erinaceus > Erinaceus europaeus. The sequence continues at coordinate 111,010,044 of NC_080171.1, read as the reverse complement.
CCTTCCCTCTGAGACTAGGACTTTTGATTGTAAGTTATCTTTAAATCTTTGTCATCATGCGGCCAAAGGATGTTTGGCCTTCTCTGTAACTGCCAAAATGGAGGGAGGCTGCCAGTGATTCTTGGCAGAGAGGATACTCATGTCAGGGGACTTTCCTAACAGGAAAAGAAGGAAGGGGAGTAGGGTTAGGGGTCATGCTTTAGACAACCGGCTGAATCAGTAACCCCAACCAAGAAACCCTACCTACACAAGGCCAGGTGGTCATAAACTCTCTATCACAATTACTTAAGCCCACCACTGTAGTATAAAAAGAATCAAAGATTATATGATGATGTGTAGCAGCAAATAGTGTCACCATATCCCAATCAACCTTGGTTTACAAAACTCAGTAGCGGACCAGGTTTGACCCACAAGTCGTGATTTGTCAACTCCTGACCTAGAACAGTATTTCTCAAACCTTCACAGCTGTAAATCAGCCTTAGATCTTGCTCAAATGAAGATTCTGAGTGACTATGAGGGCACTGCTTTCCATACATATAAAATGTGAATCACGTCTGCAATTTTAAATTTCCCAGAGACACTTTTTTTCTTCCTTTAATTTTAAATCAGTGAATTAGCAGAGTTTTATACAATGGAAAGATTTCAAGAGTCATTTCATAACCATACATAGTCAATGGAAGTCACCAAAGACTCCAACCGTTTTGTGCCCCATTCATCCCCCTGCCAGCCCATAACCACCATAGTTCTCACAAAGTCCAAAGGACGTTTTGGTTACCACTGTTCTTGCAAGTTCACTTGTTGTAGATATCTGTATGCCACATTTGAGTGAAACTATTCAATAATTGTGGAGGCACTGTTTGTTTAAAGCTAAAAAAAACAGGTGATATTCATATTGATAGGATATTCGATCTAAACTAGTAGATCCAAACTATGCTTGTTTTGTGATGTCACAACTGAAGTGCCCGGCGGTCACCTGTGACCAGAGTTCAGGTGAGGGCTGAGACTCTGCCCTTCTATAAAGCTCCCAGGCAATCCCAAGACAAACCCAGGGGTCTAGAACAAAGATCGAAAGGGTCCTCTCTTCTCCCCAGACAGATGAGATAGTTTTATACTTTTTCTATAATGTTCAGAAGGAGGTTTGGCAATTTCTGCTCCTATTGCAAAATAACATAAATACTTGGTCACATCTTAGGGAACATACAACTTGAAGTTATTTCATGTTCTCACAGTAATATCATCACGTTATTTCTCACACACTCCCATCTATTGGTTTTGCACAAAACCCAGTAAACGCAGATCCTGCCTCCTAGGTGTTATACAAAGGAGATGATTTGTGTAGCTACAAGATGGCTCAGACACAAGGGTTCTGACCATTAATGTGGTAAACACTGTGTATTAATAAAGGCTCTCCAGAGAAACAGAACGTGTGTGTGTGTGTGTGTGTGTGTGTGTGTGTGTCTCCTTCTGCCTACCCAGAGTCACCTTGTAAATCACCAGGAAGCAGAGCTGTCAGAATTCCCCCCAAATCAAATCTTTTTTAAAATTTATTTATTTATTTATTATTGGATAGATACAGAGGGGAATTGAGATGGGTGAGGGAGACAGAGAGGGAGAGAAACAGAGACATACCTGCAGCCCTGTTTCACCACCTGTGAAGTTCCCCCCTGCAGGTGGGGACCAGGGGCTTGAACCTAGGTCCTTGTGCACTGTAATGTGAGCACTTAACCAGGTGAGCCACTGCCTGACCCCCCAAAACCAAATCTTGTTATGAGTCCACATAAGACAGGGAAGGGCTAGCTGGATATTTAGCATAATTGGCTGATCATACAAAATTATCAATTTATATTAGCACTTAGTGCTGTCATGAGATAAAACTCTTAACATTTGTTGAATTCTGAGTCCTGCTTACAGTTGCCTTAAGAGGACCAGACCGAGTTTCTCGGCTGTATCAAGGATCAGATGTCTCCCACCACTTACATAAGGAGACCACCAGAATAGGGTGTGAACGGGTAGCCAAGCAGGGTAAAGACAAAGAAAAACCAAAAAAGGAGAGAATTTTAGGTCAGTCCCCTGGGGAGAGGTGGAGGGATGAGAATATCTGACTGGTCCCCAGAGGGAAAGTAGCACACTAGAGCTTGGACTAGGTTTTCATACTTCTGCATAAAGCTGGGTTGAGGAGTAGAGACCAAACTACAGGCTCTGCCTGATTCTGTGTCCCACAAAATGTCTCCAACTACCTAAGGGTGGCTCAAGGGCAGCTCGGGGACCGTACAAGGTCATGTGTGAGCATTCCAAGGGCAGCCTTCTGAAACCACACCACAGAACTGGGCGAAGAGTGCACTCACTGTGTGCTTTCTTTCTTTCTTTTTTTTTTGGGGGGGGAGGGGAGGATATAGTGTCCTTCCTGGAAGCTACTCTGGCTGGATAGCTGCTTAAGAGCAAGGCTCACATATCCTCTAAGCAGGAATTGAGTTCACTGGGATTCTTACTTGTACACAGCTCTCTTATAAAATGATAAAGGGAGCTGGGCAGTGGTCCACCAGGTTAAGTGCACATAGTACCAAGCTCAAGGATCCCCTGCAAGGATCCAGGTTCCAGCTACGGGCTCCCTGCCAGTGAAGCAGATCTGCAGGTGTCTGCCTTACTCTCTCTCTTTATCTTCCCCACTCCTCTCAATTTCTGTCTGTCCTATCCAGTAAAAATGAAAAAAAAATGGCTGCCAGGAGCAACGGATTTGTAGTGCTGGCACCAAGCCCCAGTGATAACCCTAGAGGCAAAAAAGAAAAAGAAAGAAAGGGGGAAAAAAAGGAAAAGAAAAGTCTCTGATTAGTGACTTTTGCAATACTGATGCTAGTGGTATCTGATTATTTATTTTCGGGAAAATCTTGCTATCTTGACTGAACACAAATTCCCATTTCTCAAGAAAAATGACAAGTCTATAATATAACTAAGAAAATTTTTATTTAAGAATAAAGATCATGGGAGTGGTGTGGTAGCACAGCAGATTAAGCACACATGTCGCGAAGTTCAAGGGCTGGCTTAAGGATGCCAGTTTGAGCCCCCAGCTCCCCACCTGCAGGGGAGTCACTTCACAGGCAGTGGAGCAGGTCTGCATGTGTCTGTCTTTCTCTCCCTCTCTGTCTTCCCCTTCTCTTTCCATTTCTCTCTGTTCTGCCTAACAATAATGACATCAATAACAACAACTACAACAAAAACAAGGGCAACAAAAGTGAAAATAAATAAATAAATATAAAAAAATTTAAAAAGAATAAAGATCATGACTCATGTCCATAACCATGAGGCAGCCCTAAAGTGTATTCTACCAGGGTTAGGTCAAAGGGAGACCTTTAAAGGGCCAATATAAGAAGGAATAGATTGAGTTAGGTTGACTTGTTAATTTTCTTTCTTTCTTTCTTTCTTTTTATTTTTATCTTATTTTAACCAGAGCACTGTTCATCTCTGGCTTATGGTGGTGCGGGGGGGATTGAACCTGGGACTTTGGAGCCTCAGGCATGAGAGTCTGTTTGCATAAACATTATGCTATCTACCCTCTGCCCAACTTGTTAATTTTCTGGATTGGTTCTTAAATCTCCTTGTCTTTGTGTTACCAGTTGACAAGAGTATTCAGATAGAAGGTTGCAGGTGATCTTTCAGTCTTTTTAAGTCACTGGTACAAGAGAGAACCTAGAGTCAATGTTCTTTCTTCCTTTGTCTCCCATAGATATAAAGCAGCAACTCCTGTCATTTCTTAACATCTGATTCAAAGTAAATAGTTTAACCAGGCTACCTCAGCGACTCAGCCAGAATTAGCAGTGTGACCTTAGAGACAAAGCAGAGTCCGTCTGATTCAAATTAGGTTCAATATCAACTTGAAAAGTTACATGGCATTCACTTTTTGACTCTCGGGAGTGCAAGGCCAACAGTTAGTTCTATGTACCAGAGGAGATCTGTGTTGTGGGTATCACTGATTCATTCACACCTCACAAAGGACAGTTTGTGTTTCACAGACATTTACTGGAGGTGAAAAGGTTTTTTGGAGATGATTCCCTCAAACACAGGAAACAGACTTTTCTTAAAAGTTAACTAACTTCTCTTAGCACCCTGCCTGAGTAAATTATCTCAGCAAGTAAGAAAGTAATGACATTCAGCAGAGGAATTCTCTCAGAGTAATGACATTCAGCACAGGAATATTATCTCTCTCTCTCTCTCTCTCTCTCTCTCTCCACCACAATAAATTCTCCAGAAACAATTATTTGGTGCCCTGGTTAGAGAGGGTTCAGACTGATATATAACCCTTTGTCTGGAAGGTCATAGGTTTTGGGGAAAACACTGTAGAGTGTTATAGCCAAAGTTGAGAGCTGGTGACACTAGATGAATATCCCTGGCACCTCAGCCTCTCTGTTCCTGTTGAAGGACAGCATAGCAATGGTCTCCACCGCCTACAGTCAAAGTCAAGATTAAATAGACCAACATGTGAGAAAGCCAGGCTTGTTAGCTAGGAAGCACCACAATGATAACTAATGGCTTTTCTACTAAATAGAAATGAGGTGATTTGGAAGTATTTGTTAATTTGTTTGTTTTTTACAAAAAAATCAGAGGATAAAGAATAACAATTGCTGTAGTCCAGGGGTGGAGCAGTGGATAAAGTGTTAGATTCTCAGGCATGAGGTCCTTTGTTGGGTCCTTAGCATTGCACATGCCGGAGTGAGACTCCAGCTCTTCCCCTCTCCTCCTCTTACTCAGCCACAAATAAATAAATAAAGCCTTTTAAAAATCCATGTTGGGGCTGGGTGGTAGTGCACCTAGTTGAGTGCACATGTTACAGTGTAAAAAGTTCTGGGTTTGAGACACACCCTACTAGGGAAAGAGAGAGGCAGACTGGAAGCATGGACCGACCAGTCAACGCCCATGTTCAGCGGGGAAGCAATTACAGAAGCCAGACCTTCTACCTTCTGCAACCCACAATGACCCTGGGTTCATGCTCCCAGAGGGATAGAGAATGGGAAAGCTATCGGGGGAGGGGGTGGGATATGGAGATTGGGTGGTGGGAATTGTGTGGAGTTGTACCCCTCCTACCCTATGGTTTTGTTAATTAATCCTTTCTTAAATAAAAAAAATTTAAAAAAAAAGTTCTGGGTTTGAGCCCCTGCAGAGGGAAAGCTTCATGAATGGGGAAGCAGGGCTGCAGGGGTCTCTTATCTCTCTCCCTCTCTCCCTCCCTCTCCCTTCTCAATCTCTGGCTGTCTGTATCCAATAAATAAAGATCATTTTTTAAATAAAGTAAATGAATAAATAAAATAACTTTTTAACAATCCATATCAATTACTATTTATTATCTGTTCTATGCTATCCACTGTACTATAAGGTATATATGTACATATATATTTAATTCTCATAAAACCCCTACAAAAGAGGTGTTAGAATCTCATTATATAGACAAGACCACAGAGGCTTTGACAGATGGCATCCCTGGTCCATGGTAGCTCATATCAGAACTGCCTGCAGCCCCTATGACCTTGCATTTGTGCTGTCTATAAGCTCTCCATGCCTGACAGACAGAGGAGAGGGCCTAGGAGGATAGTCTTCCCTTTTGCATCAGAGAGAGCGAGAGAGATGATAGATAGACAGATATAAATATTATAGCTGATAATATATAACTAGTATAGCATATTAAATATTCATATATATGTAGGCAGACAGACAAATAAACAAGGTAATACCAGGGAATAAAATCAGAGGCCTATGTGTGTCATCCTGCTAAGCAGCCTCCCAGGCCCAAATTATTCCTTTTTTTTTTTTCTTTGCCTCCAGGGTTATCACTGGGGCTTGGTGCCTGCACTATGAATCCACTGCTCCTGCAGGCCGTTTTTCCCATTTTTGTTGTTGTTGCCCTTGTTGCTATTGTTATTGCTATTGTAGTTGTTGGGTAGGACAGAAAGAAATCGAGATAGGAGGGGAAGACAGAGAGGGATGGAGACAGATACCTGCAGACCTGCTTCACCGTTTGTGAAGTGACCTCACTATAGGTTCAAACCGGATCCTCACGCTGGTCCTTGCGCTTCATGCCATATGCGCTTAACCTGCTGCACTAAGCCTGGCCCTCACATGTGCGCTTAACCTACTGCACTAAGCCTGGCCCTCAATTATTCCTTTTTTATTTAGAAAATGTGAGAATGAGAAACAGAGGAGAGAGAGAAAGGCAATGAGGTAGTAGACATGCCACAGTGCACACACCATCTATGGGAATCCTCTGGTGCCATCCACCAGGCTCTCATATGGAGCCAGGGATCAAAACCATAGCCCTATGCACAGCTACGCATGTGCTCTATTGGGAGAGCAGTCTCCTGGCCATCTTCCCACCCCTAAATTCCCTTTCCTAAGAGATTCCTTGAGTTTCACTGCAGGGCTGGCTCAACTTGCCGGCAGACCTGTGAGCTGTCTATTTCTTCAGAGCTTCCTTCTGTCTCCCTACTGTGTGAGGGGAAGCGAATGTGTGACTCAGTTCCTCTCCTTCTCTTTCATGTACACACCCGGCTCTTCTTCAGCCTGCTACTGTGTGGCCCCTCTACAAGACAGGGAAAGATAGGGACCTACCTGCTGACTGCCTAGGACTTGCACACAGGGCTCATGGCAGATTGTGGCTGTGGGCCTCTTCTTTTAAAGCAGGATCTTATCTTTTGGTTGAATCACCTCTATGTTCATCCTTCACAGTGCAAGCATATCTGGGGCGATTCCACACACTCTCTCAACTATAAGAAGAAAGAAAGAAAGAAAGAAAGAAAGAAAGAAAGAAAGAAAGAAAGAAAGAAAGAAAGAAAGAAAGGAAGAAAGGAAGGAAGAAGGAAAGAAAACTAAATAAGCAGCCTCTGCCCAGCAGAGGTTACTAGGCTTTCTGGTAGTCCTTTTCCCTGCAGTCAAGTCCTCCAACAGAGCCCCAGCAAAGGACTGCCCACTGCATCTCTTATGTGAGATTTGCAAGGACAGACAGAGGCTACATTCCCACTCGTCTTTCATAGAACAGGGAGAACAAGACACAACATGCCAGCATTCAGAGGGGAGGGCAGATCCCACACTCTGAAACCATGGCCCTGTTCTAGGAGCAGGGGATATATTTAGCTCAGCAGGATGTTTGTGGGTAAATGAACATTTTGCTGTAAATAAGATTCTGCAAACCAGAAAGTTTAAGCTGAGGATAGCAGTTAATTTTGCCTGCACGTTGACAAGAGAGTTATTTTCCTAAATCAAGCTCAGTATGACCTTGGTTTCAAAGACACCCTTCAGGAGCTGGGTGGTGGCACACCTGGCTGAGTACACATGTTACAATGTGAAGGACCCAGGTTCAAGCTCCTGGTCCCCACCTGCAGGGGGAAAGTTTTGCAAGAGGTGAGGCAGTGCTGCAGCTGTCTCTCTGTCTCGCTCCCTCTCTGTCTCCCCCTTCCTTCTTGATTTCTAGCCGTCTCTAGCCAATAAATAAAGAAAATTGTTAAAAAAAAAATAAATAAATTAAAAAAAAAACACCCTTCATGTTGATGGCCTGAGTGACTTTAGGTAAAGGATATTGTTAGGAACTTGAAACAAAGCCTGAAAGGTGTGGAGAAGCTTTTCCCTGGCAAGCCAGTCAACTGAGCTGTCCTCTGTGTTCTCCTCTCACTAGCCCACCTGGGCCTTGTCACCTGATTAACATCTTTTGTGACAGTCTTTTGTGACAGTACCATTCCAGGCAGTTCAGAGAATGCTGCCTCTACAAGTCAAATACTCCTGTAGCAAGTTGATCAACACTCTGGGATTGATCACTGTCTCACCACACTTACTCTGAGTTTTGTTACATACACAGTAAATGCATTTCACATGTGAGGTTCCTCTTTGTACCTCTAATCTTTCCTCTGTTTCACTTTTGTTGACCTGGACTTTAACAAAAATATATTTATTTAGGGGCCAGGTGCTAGTGTACCTGGTTGATTGCACATTTTACAATGTTCAAGGTCCTGGGTTCAAGTCCCCAGTCCCCACCTATAGGGGTAAAACTTTATAAGTGGTGAAGCAGTGTTGCAGGTCTCTCTGTCTCTCTCCCTCTCTATCATTCCCTTCCCTGTTGCTACCTGGCTATCTCTATTTAATAAATAAATATATAAATAATAATTTTAAATATATATATATATATATACATAAATATATCATTTTGGATAGAGACAGAAAAACTGAGAGGGGAGGGTGAGATAAAGAAAGATAGCTGCAGCACAGTTTTACCACTTGTGAAGCTGCCCCAGCAGGTGGGGACCGGTGCTTGAACTGGGGTCCTTGTCCATTGTAATATGTTCTCTTTACCCAGGTGCACCACTGCTCAGCCCCCTGAATTAGACTTTGGCTCTACCTAGTAGTAGACAAATACAGGGTGGGGGGGGGGGGTAGATAAAGATAGTATAATGGTTATGCAAAAAGAGCCTGATGCCTGAGGCTCCAAAGTCTCAGGTTCAATCCCCACACTACCATAAGCCAGAGCTGAGCAGTGCTCTGGTATGAAAGAAAGAAAGAAAGAAAGAAAGAAAGAAAGAAAGAAAGAAAGAGAGAGAGAGAGAGAGAGAGAGAGAGAGAAAGAAAGAAAGAAAGAAAGAAAGAAAGAAAGAAAGAAGGAAGGAAGGAAAAGGAGGGAGGAAGGAAGGAAGAAAGGAATAGGGGCCAGGTAGTGGCATACCAGGTTGAGCGCACATGTTACCAGCTTAAGGATGTTCAGTCCCCAGGTCCCCACCTGCAGGGGGAAAGCTTTGAAAGTGGTGAAGCAGGGCTACAGGTGTCTCTCTGTCTCTTTCTCTCTTTCCCTCTTACTTCTTGATTTCTGGCTGTCTCTATCCAATACATAAATAAAGATAATATTTTTTTAAATAAGTAAAGACTAAAAAATTTTAAATAATAAAAATACATATGAGTGGGTACCAATCACTGTATTTCCAGATATCCCTGTGATAAAAAACATGACCACATATCCTTTTCTGTTCCTGCCACTAAGACATGAGGAGTCTGACTTCCTTCCCCACGAAAAAGACTGGACTGCATGGTCTATTTGACTAAAAAGAATGGAGCATATGAGACTCACACAAAGAGGTGATCAAAAAAGCGTTGATGCTTCTAACTCATCTTAGAATACTTGCCCTTCAGACAACACTCTTACCCTACCGCCTGGTATTTAGGTTCCATGCCTAAGGAAGCCTCACTCTTGAAGAGAGGCAGATGTAGGAGTTCCTGTCACAGCCCTTCCTGGACCCCAGCCCTAGCCAACATCAGCACCAGCAACATGAAGGTGCCTTAGTAGACACCTTAGCACAGGTGGCGCAAAGCGCAAGGACCGGCGTAAGGATCCCGGTTCAAGACCCCGGTTCCCCACCTGCAGGGGAGTCGCTTCACAGGTGGTGAAGCAGGTCTGCAGGTGTCTGTCTTTCTCTCCCCCTCTCTGTCTTCCCCTCCTCTCTCCATTTCTCTCTGTCCTATCCAACAATGACGACATCAATAAGAACTACAATAATAAAAAAATAATAAAAATTTAATTTATAAATAAGGAACAGTAAGACATGACCAATATTAACTAATATTGACCCACCATTGGCCATTAGCCTTATCATCATTTTAGGAGGCCTGGAGGCTAAATTGCAGGAATGCTTCCTGAAAGAAGTAGTATCTCAGGTGATAAGAGCAATTTCTCAGGAAAACAATTTGAGGAGGCCAGGTGGTGGTGTACCTGGTTAAGTACATACATCACAGTTTATAAGGATGCAGTTTCAAGCCCCCGGTCCCCCACCTGCAGGGGGGACAGTTCACAAGTGGTGAAGCAGGTCTGCAGGTGTCTTTCTCTCTCCCTATCTCCCTTTCTCCTCTCAATTTCTCTCTGTCTCTATCCAATAATAAATAGATAAAGGTGTATTAAAAAAGAGAGAGAGAGAAAAAAAACAGTCTGAGTGAATGGCCAGACATGAGGTTTTCTGTTTCCCTGGGGATAGAGGAAAGAGAGGAAAAATGATGATGATGATGATGATGATGATGATGATAGGATGAGCTAATACCATTGATGCTCCGACACTGTCGTTAATATCCCTTCTGGAACCCAGCGAGATAGTATAATGGTTCTCCAAAAGACTTTCATGCCTGAGGTTCCAAGGTCCCAAGTTCAATGCACACCGCCACCACCATGACTGGAGCTGAGAACTGCTCTGGTTAAAAAAAATAATAATAAACAAATAAAATAAAACAAAATCCGCACATTCCATCACCTCCTAGACATTCCTGGGATATACTCAAATTCGGCTCCCTGAGAAGGTATGGTGAGGAGCTGGAGCACTCAAGTCCTATAAACAGCAAATAATGTTTCAGACCTAGATCTTAAGGAAGGGTAGGATGCCAAGAAGATTTCGTTGGGACAGACAGTCCCATGTACATACATACATACTCAGAGATCAGCCCCTGCAGCAGAAGTGCTAGAGGTGCTCACCTGCAAGGGGAAACTCTAGGCTCCACACCTGGTAACTTAGGTCACATCTTTATATTAAGAATTTACAGGAGACGGGGGGGGGGGGGGGTAGGACTGTGGCGCACCTGGTTAAGCACACATAGTACAAAGCACAAGTACCTGCTCAAGGATCCCAGTTTGAACCCCGGGTCCCCACCTGCTGGGGGGGGGGGGGGTTGCTTCAAAAGTGGTGTAGCAGGTCTGCAGCTGTCTGTCTTTCTCTTTCCCTCTCCATCTTCCCCTCCTCTGTCAATTTCTCTCTCTGTCCTAGAGAGAGAAAGAGACAGAGACAAAGAGACAGAGAGAGAGAGAGAAAGAAAGAAAAGATAGCCACAGGAGCAGTGGATTTATATTGTAGGCACTGAGCCCAAGAGATAATTCTGGATGCAAGAGAAAAAAAAAAGAATTTCCAGGCAATTTGGAGCCCCACTTCTTAAACTTTAATGAACACTAGTTCCGAGAATGAAATAGAAATGTGGACTTGGCTTCAGGAAGCCTGAGATGGGTCCTAGGATTCTGAGATCCTAACAGGCTGCTGCCAGGGCTGCTGGAACAAGGTCACACTTAGTAGCAAGAATTTAAAAGACTTACCCAAGATGATGGGTCATAATTGACTTGATGTCTAGTAATGGAATGGAAAATGGAGGCCTTGCGTGGGGGAGGTAGTATAATGGTTATGCAAAAGACTTTCATGCCTGAGGCTCTATGCTCCCAGGTTCCATTCCACCCCCCAACACCCAGCCCCACTACCACCAGAAACCACCATAAGGCAGAGCTGAGCAGTGCTATGGTGTACAATAAAAATAATGTTCAATTATTATAATATAAACTACACCATCATTAAAAAAAAGAAAGAAAATAGAGACCTTTAACAAATGAAAATAAATTAGTAAGCCCTATGCATTATTTCACAAGACAACAATAGGACTAGGAACAAATTAAATGATTTATTCCTGAGGCTGTATATAGCTGTGAGTTAATGTTCTACTACTCCATAACATAACAATATTAACCCCAAACTTACTAGTTTTTGATGATATCACTTGCTCTCAGCTCTGTAGGTCAGAAGTCCTGACAACCTGGCCAGCTTTTCTGTTTAGTGGTTCCCAGGAGTAGATCAACAGTTCTTACGTGGAGGGGGTGGGAAGAATTCACATTTAAGGCTCATTCTTTGCAGCTGGAGGGCTAGACCCCAGCTCTCTTGCTCACTGTCTGACCTTGGTCCCTGTCCTCCCCCCACCCAAAGCCAGCAACAGAGTACCCCTTTATCAAATCTATTGTCCTCTTCTGTGACCTCCTTAACCAAACAGAGAAAACTCCCAGTTTCAAAGAATTTAGGACTGATCACTCAGATAATCTCCCTGTTTTGAGGTCAACTGCAGAGTAACCTTAATTAAAAAAGAAAATCCCTTTTGCTATGCAAAGCAATATGATCCCAGGAGCAACAGAGAAAGGGGCAGGGGCAGGATTAGGTGTTATAATTCTCAGCCACCAGCTGGAAATAGAGCCTCAAGCAAAAACACTGTCAAGCCGCTGGAGTGATCATTAATCACATGATTAGAAAAGAACAGAGACCAGTTTCCTACTCAGAGGTATTTATGAGAAGTCAAGAAAAAGTCAGACCAGATGGATGAATGAACTCACTTGGGTAGTGCACTGCTTTGCATACAGGAGTCCCAGGTTCAAGCCTGCCCCCCACCCCATCACATTGAAGGAAGCTTTGGTGCTGTTTCTCTCCCCTCCCGTTTTCTAAAATAATGCTTCTGTCTAAAATAATGATGATCATGATGATAAAAAAAAAAAAGTCAGACCACAGGGTCGGGTGGTGGCACACCAGGTTAAGTGCGCACAGTACAGAGCACAAGGACCGGCTCAAGGATCCTGGTTCAAGCCCTCCGGCTCCCCACCTGCAGGGGGTTGCTTCACAAGCAGTGAAGCAGGTCTGCGGGTGTTAGTTGTCCTCTCCCCTCTCAATTTCTCTCTGTCCTGTCCAAAATAAAAGTGAAAAAATAGGCACAGGAGCAGTGAATTTATAGTGCAGGCACCGAGCCCCAGCAATAACCTTGGAGGCAAAAAAAAAAAACAAAAAAACTCAGACCACTTAGCACAACAAACTAAACCCTGGAGGAGATTCATTTGTATTTCTCCTAGAAGGTACTTAGCCATGCAAAAATAAACAAATAAAAATCTATAATCATTTTGTTTCCTGAAAGCATGTGATGTTAACAGCATCATCATCATCAAAAAAAAAAAAAGTTGTTTGCACTTCCAAAACAAAATCCAGTGAACTAAAAGCTGAATTAGTCTCCTAGAACAAAATATTTACTTGCTGTAGACTTCAGAACTTTTTCTTAGTCTTTTATGACTTTATTAATAACTTGCTTGGTTTTTCATGATAGAGACCAGAGAACAAGTGGTTGTACCAGTGACTGGGCCTGCAGCTTCTACAGTCTGGTGTACAACTTCTCTGAAATCTCCTAGTTCTGAGCCTTTTCCCATTAAATGCTTTGCGACATTTTTTTTTATTGATTTACTAATAATTTTAAAAAACATAGGATAAGTAGGGTACAATTCCACACAATTCTCACCACCAGAGTTCTGCATCCCCTCCCCTCCATTGGAAGCTTCCCTATTCTTTATCCCTCTGAGAGCATGGACTCAGGATCATTATGGGGTACAGAAGGTGGAAGGTCTGGCTTCTATAATTGTTTCTCTGCTAGACATGGGTGTTGGCAGGTCAACCCATAGTCCCAGCCTGTTTCTGTCTTTTGCTAGTGGGGCAGGGCTCTGGAGAGGTGGGCTTCCAGGACACATTGGTGAAGTTGTCTGCCCAGGGAAGTCAGGTTGGTGTCATGGTATCATCTGCAACTTGGTGGCTGAAAAAGCATTGAGATATAAAGCAGAACCGATTGTTTAATAATCAGGAATCTAAAGGCAAGAATATAGCAGATGAGACTTGAGGTTTCCATTCTGAAAAAAGCTAGTCTATCTTAGGTATATTCCAAGGGACCCATGACTTTACTAATTGTTGCCTGAGTGTGACAGCTAACATGCATGTGGACCAAAGGTATTGTCTGGGGAGACAGTGTCAGAGCTGGAAGTAGGACTAGAAAGCTAGATCAGGGCAAAGAGTAGCTACCAAATGTGGGAAAAGTATACAAAAGTTGCTCACTGTAAACTCCACCGATCTGATCTAGGGCCCATATTCGAAGCAAATCCAATGGGTGAAACCTAATTCAGAAGAAAGTAAGTTTTCTTTACAAGGAAAAAAAAAAAACTGGTAAAAACAGCTAGGAGTTATCACAGTCCTAAAACATGTTTCAATGTACCTAAGTTCATGGGGACTCTTTCCTTTTTGTATTGAGGTAGAAACACACATTTAAAGTGAGTGCCATGTGCTCAGCTCAGTAAGTCAGTGAGTCGGTCACCAGGTAAGCAGCTTCTGACTCCCCCGCCACCCTTCAGTCTCCTTGACCCTCAGCCTCCCTGCATCCATTTGATGCTTAGGGTCTCAGGGATTTTGGAGTCACTGTCATGGTCAGGATAGGTGGCAATCTGAAAGATTCTTTGGGATCTTTGGAAGCCCCTCTCACCACACTGGTCAGTATATGTCAGTTTGCAATTTTTAGTTTTTATCTCAAAGAAATGGTAAATTATATACTCTTTCATATCTAGCTTTTCCCATGCAGAATGATTTTGAAATGCACTCATAGTGTTCAGCAGTATTTCATTCCTTTCTACTGCTAAAGAGTATTCTATATTGTTGTTAAAATTCCGAAGGCTCTTGCCGGCCGGTCTAGCTTCACGGGCGGGTAACAGAGACGCGGAGACAGTGGCTGGGCAGGGCAGCTGTATTTCTTTATTCAGGAACAACGATTCATAAACTAAGACAAACTAATCACCAAACAGAACTCTGCTGTCTCTTTGCGGCGGCACAAGCACTCTCTCTTTTTCTGGAACTCGGGAACTCTCCAACTCTGGAACTCTGGAACTCTCGTACTCAGGAACCCAGGAACTCTCGGACTCAGGAACTCAGGAACTCTGTCACTCTCGAACTCAGGAACCCTGTCACTCTCGAACTCAGGAACCCTCTCTCCGGGTTCCTTGGGGCGGGGCCAAGCAGGCCCGCGAAATTAACAGGACTCATCCAATTCTCTTGGCGGGGGAGGGCTAGAACAAACCAATGTAAAGCATATGACACTATATTATGAATACATAGTGGCATGCTCTCCTCCCCACCTCCCCCGCCCCTCTCTCTCCAGAGCACTGTGTAGCTCTGGCTATTGGTGAGCCTGGAGATTGAACCTAGGGTTTGTCACATTTGTCCTACATGCTATCTCCTTGGACCCACAGTAGTATCCTCTTACCTGAGGTTTTGCTTTCCAAGGTTTAATGTTTAATTTTTCTGATTCAGGTATTCAATAACCTAAAAATTTCCTTTCCCTATTGAGTTGAGCAGGTAATCTGTTGAAAATTATTTATTTCTGTTTGCATCTTCATTATGTTCAAGTGGCTTTTGTGTTTGTTCTTGCAACTTTAGTTGGTGAGGTTAATCTTCCACCTTTTAAAATTTGTATGGCTATTCCAAGTTTTAAGCATCTTCAAGTAAATAATTCAATTAGCTTCTTAATTTCTGTACAAAAACTCTGCTGGAATTTTGATTAGGGTTGCACAAATGTAAAAAATCAGTTTGGGAGGCCAGGTGGTGACATACCTGGTTGAGCATACACATTACAATGTGCAAGGACTCTGGTTCAAGTCCATAAGCCCCACCAGTGGGGAGAGAGATGAGCTTCATGAACTGTGAAGTAGTGCTGTAGGTATATCTCTTTCTCTCTAGCCCCCCACCCTCTCAGTTTCTCTATGTCCTATTAAATAAATAAATAAATAAATGGCCCCTAGGAATGTTGTATCTGTCACGCAAGCCCAAAGTCACAGTGATAACCTTGGTGGTAAC